>NW_028301558.1:6847500-7077500 GCF_042242905.1 Orbicella faveolata | reverse complement strand
GAAAAGCGGTTAACGCTAACCCAGGATTAAAATTTAACCGAAGTATATTTGTTTTCTTGTATACTAATGTTTTTCACTGCTTATGTTTTGTGTATTTTAAGATTATTCAAACTCAAAACAGAAGGCCAAACAATAAAGACAGAAAATCTCACCGCAAAGTTACAAAACTCAAATCAAAATTTGAACAACCCGGTCCAGCTGGCGCTGATTTAAATCGAGGAAGAAGGGAGGGCGGGGGAACGCTCATTTAATTTTTCCCAAATCGTGGTCAGATATGATCGGGCTTTTTAGTAATAAATGTATGTGTCAGTCGCTCAGAAGGATCCTGTCTCTCTTGGAGAACTACGCAATATAACACCTTTGGCCAATTTAGTCATGCTGCACAAGGTTGGCTGGGCTTCAGCCAATGAATCAGTGGATCTTCAATACCATCCGTTGCGACGGTCAATGCGCAGTGCTTGAATGAGTCGATAATCATTTGCTTGTGATTAGACACGACAAAAACTATACATCTTTTGTTGTTTCAGTACTCTTCCATAAAACAAGGGGAGGAGAGAAAGCGCTTATTCGAGGGAAGACGCTTACTTTAAATTCTGGCCGATGGGAGTGGCGCTTATTCGAAGGGCGTTTATTTGAAGGGAGGACCAAATTCGAGAATTTACATTGCGCAAATAACTTGCGCCTGGATTTTCGGAGCGCAATTTGTAAGGAAAGAGGAAGAAAATTGCCCGGCGCTTTTAAAAAGCTTTCCAAAGAGGTATTTTTCGCCTTAATCCGTTAAGTTCTCTCCGTAAAACGAAATTCGAGCGGGTTAGAATAGGGCGCCAGGGCGCCAGGGCGCCACATGTGAACCAGTCACGCAGCGAAATGACAAGACATATTTTGGAAGTCAACATAAGATAAGCACATAGAAGATAACTTTCCTGCCCAGCGATTTGAAAATGCTTTCCAAAGAGAGATCTATCGCGATCCAAACGGTGCGGTAGTTCTGGGGAAACAAAGCTTGGTAAATATTACCCAGCACTTTCGAAGTTAAATATGCAAGAATTTGCTCTCAGTGCACTGAGTGCTCTACCAACTGAGCTGTCAAGCCAACTGGTAGCTGGTCACGTTGTGAATTCGTAATATACCCGTAGATGGTGAAGATACAAGTGAAGCCATTATTGATCATAGTGACCAGCTCCCAGATGAGCACTGTACTGGTATCGCAAAGTTCATGGGTTCGAATCCCGTTCAAACCCGATAATTTTACAACTACTACGGTTGTGTGTATAATTGTAATAATCAATCTTGTCTTCATATCATTCTCCGCAGTTATTACATGATCTTTCTATGATATTCATTTGAATACAAGTCTTGCGCTGTGTCAGTAATCATTCATGCAGGGGAATGATACGACTTGTATTTTAACTTCGGAGAAGCACGTATAAGATATTTTTCCTGCCCAGCGCTTTGAAAATGATTTCTAATGCAAACGGTGTGGTAAAAAACAAAATGATTTTATTTCTCTGTTAACCGGTTAGATTTCTAATTTCGGATTTACATGGATGCGACCCGAATGACTGTTGGGCATTGGCTGCGCAATAACCTCACCGAGTCTAATATAACTTTCCCAGCGTAACGCGAAGATTAAAATAAATTGGAAAAGATTATCATGAACACGACTGAGGATTTGTTCTCTCAGGATCATAATCTCTGGTATTAATATCATTATTGTTGTTATTATTATCATATGAATTGTGCAGTTTTCAGCAGATTGCTTTGTTTTGGAGATAAAGCGTTTTGGAATTTGAGTTTTGGAATTTTATCCTCGTATCTTCAGAATTTAAGCCTGTGGGGGTGGTACTTCTTCCACATAAATCCGGGACACTGAGTTCCAACCCGTGTACGCGTTAGCCGATCCGTAACGAGCACAGTTACCGACCCAGAATCCCACGCGCACAATGCCCTTGGCGATGTTCTCACACACTCCTTCGATATGGCGAGGGCGGTGTAAATCTTTCTTGGCACCATTTCCGTGTACCATATAGACCACACCGTCAATCGCCTCAGGACCTGAGCACTCAGCTCCGTTGAAGGTAAAATACCATCGTCTGCAGCATTCATGGCAGTTAAAGATGCGAAGATTGCCACTCCAGAAGACGCGCAGGCTTGTTTGGTCTGACGCTTTGTTGAAAAGACATTCCTGCAAAAATTAAATGAAAGGGAAATTTTGAACAGGAAGGGTGACCATGGGACGCTAAAATATAAGTTCAAATTTCTGAAAGGAAACGTTTCTTCAGCTGGGCCTGGATTTATTGCGGTATTTTTATCGTCGTCTACCTTGTTAACGAGTATAACATGGCACGGTCATGTTTAGACACGAGATATTGTGATGGAAGCGTTGTAACTCACTATATACCGCATATTTGTTAGTTAACTTTAGCTTAAAGGCGGTTGTAATGCATCATGGTATCTGTGCTATGGAATTATTCGAAAGTGCACGGTGACTTTACATAAGTCCAAACTATGGCACAAGACCAAATTAACTTTTAAAGGCCCTTTCTTACATACCTACCAATAAATCCAATCTGCGACAAACGAGGGTCACAAGAAAATAGCTTCTGAATTAATTTTAATGCTTTTGCTAGGCTGTGAAAGCGCCTACAGAAGAGTATAGGTAAAGGCAAAGTCTGCGTATGAGCCAAGTGGCCCATCAGGCCGGAGCTTATCCCGGTTTCTGTAGCATGAAGCGACTAGGAGTATTTCTACTCCCCCCTGGATGGGATGCTAGTCCATCGCAGGGTTACCCCCAGCATTAAGTTCGCCGGTACCCATTTATACACCTGGGTGGAGAGAGGCACTGTGAGAGTTAAGTGTCTTGCCCAAGAACACAACACAATGTCCCCGGCCAGGGCTCGAACCTGGACCGTTCGACCCGGAGACGAGCGCACTAACCACGAGGCCACCGCGCCTCCCCTACAGAAGAGTCTATTGCTCTTTATTTCACGACCAAGATGAAGGGCCGCCTGCACCTCTTCCACGCCGTTAAATTGAATCGAGACTTTTCAGTTCAATCATCTGTCTCACTAAACATACCTCACTGAAAAGGTCAAAATACAGTTGGCGAAGATAAAAAGATTAAAACAAACTGAACAAAAAAAAAAAACCCCTGCATGTTACACGAGATAGCCGAAAGAATGGTAAGTGTAACATTTACCTTGATCAATCCAGTATCCTTTCCGTCGTCGAGATTTTTCCAAACACACTGTTTCCAGTTACTTGACAGCGTCCCTGGAAGTCCATGTGGGCCTGGAGGGCCTTGACTTCCTGGTTTGCCATCATAGCCTTGGTCTCCACGTTGTCCCATGGGTCCTTGCGGGCCGGGCGATCCCGCAACACCTGCTGGTCCCACGGGACCCGGGCTGCCTGGGATACCTGGGATTCCTGGTGTGCCACAACAGCAACTTTGACCGCAAGTCGGTTGAATTTCCTTAATTAATGTAGAAAGCAAAATGAGCATTTGTTAGCTCATAAAGATTGCTTTGGAGCACAGAACGGATACATCTGTTCTTCCATTTTTTCCGAATAGTCTTTGACCTCTTTGGTAGACTGCGAGCCTGAATTTTTGAACCGAAAAAGCATATTAAGAGTTTCCTTTTATTACATTCATAATTGCAGCCATTACAAGAAATTGAGCATCGGATGGGTTAATTAGACGTCTGCGGTCAAACAAGGCAAACCGAGCAGAAAGAGTGCACGGTAGGAGCTTGTAGAGTGGAGAGAGGTTGGTAGCAATAATAGATATGTCCATAATATTTTCTTTTATTTTAAAAATCATTTCTATTAACAAGGCTAAAAAAGTTAAAAGTAAAAAACCGAACGTTTTTTACACTAGGTCATCTTCTGATATCTTGCACTTCTAAAGAAGGAGGGGAGTGTGACACGGTCTCTTAAGGGTGCGTTCCTTAGTACGGAGGGTTGATCGTGATTCTGATCATCCCTATGGAACACAAATGAATTCGGTTTTGGTCATATTTGGAGTGATTTTTTTTTTTGCTATCAGCCAGTTGTGAACATTTTCAAAATCTTGACTTAGATGCAACTGAATATTGTCTGCATTGTCACCTGCATATGTAAGATGGTTGTCATCAGCGTACATCCTCGGTGCACAATTTGACAGACAGTTTGGAAGATCGTTGATATATAACAGAAATAGTAGTGACCCTAAAATTGTCCCCTGGGGGACGCCACAACTTAACGACCAACTTTTAGAGAGCGACGCGTTGATGGAGCACATTCGAGTACGATTCTCTAAATATGACTGAAACCATTTGTGCGCGTTTCCATATATGCCGTGGTCTCTTAATTTTGACAAGAGAATCTCGTGGTCAGCTGTGTCGAAGGCCTTTTTTAGGTCTAAGAAAACAACGGCATTGATTTTGCCGCGGGCAACGTTGTACGCCCAAGTGTCCGTGGCCTCAAGGAGAGCCGAGACAGTTGAGTGTATAGCACGAAAACCTGATTGATATTTATAGATGATGTCATGCTCTTCTATGTAGGCGTATAATAGTTATTGACCATAGACGATTTCTTCAAAGACCTTGGCCACAACTGAGATCACTTATCTTATCTTATCTTATCTTATCTTATCTTGTCTTATCTTATCTTATCTTATCTTAGCTTAGCTTAGCTTAGCTTAGCTTAGCTTAGCTTAGCTTACCTTTTTAATCAGCCTGATTTTAAAGTATTAGGGATTGATTTATACTGACTAGCTTTTTAATGTAATCAACTCACTTTGTCTTGACTTGAACTTGCACTTGATTTGCTGTCTGTTGTGGCGCAGAAAGCGATCAGCGGTAAAACGAGTAAACTTAACATGGTGTGGGAAATGTTCATTTGACTTTGATATGATGGCATTTGATCTGCGAGTAAGAATGAATAGAGAATACAGTGAAACCTGTATTAAGCGGACACCATCTATTAAAATTTCTTCCCACATTAATTTTAAAATAAACCTGCGTTCAGCGGATGCGGACACCAATATCAAGCCATTTTGTCGCACAAAACCTGCAAAGCGGACACTTCAAGGACTTTTTACTTCTAAAAGCTCAGCATAGACTCCTTTAACAATCTTCAGCGATGTCATTTTAAAGCTAAGTAAATTATTTTAGATTGATGCATTTACTCGCGGCATGAACACTGTGTTAGACTGTGTTACACTGTGTCACAAAACATTTAATAATTGCGTTCGACGAAGTGGAACGCAAACCTAATTGTGACCTGTGCCTTTTCAGAGTGGGTTGCCCTGTGGACGGTTATAGGCCGAAAACTCCACATTCCTGTAAGGACACCAAAATGGCCACCCCGCTTGATTTTTGCAGGGGCATGTCACGGCCAATAAACTGGTAGCGTTTAATGCTAAGACATGTGATAAGACATGTGGCGAACATGTGAGTATGTGAGCAGGCCATGTGAGCTCGTCTTTCCTATGGATCTTTCTTTGACTTCTTTCCATTCAGTCGCCGTACGCTTCGCTATTATGTGCTCTCAGCGTTAGGTTTTGGCGAATTTAAACGCTTCGACGGTAGCATTTAACGAAATCTGAGGGAATTGTCCTTGTTTATTAACGCGACTTGGCTTTGGGATGATAATCGTGGGAACAGCTACATTTTGATTGCATTTGTTGACTGGTTCAGTCGCGACAGATAGCTCAGTCTTTATCCGGTCGCAATTTTATTGTTTGGAATCGGTGGAAAAGTACTCTGTAGGCAAGATCCATAAGACTACTTTATTCATTAGGGGAAATACTCGAATTAGTCGCACGAAGTTTGTTTACGATAATCGACCACGCGAAACGATCACGCGATTGCAAATGCTAGCTGAGAATAATGTACGTAATTTAAATATTCTATGAAACTTGAGAGTCTACAGAAACTGGCAGCGTCACGCAACGTATCAACAAATCGTGACCTCTTCACTAGCATGTACTTTGACACTATGCATATCTGACTGTAAAACCTCGGTTGCTGTTGAAAAATGCTGATTTTAGCAATAGACAAAGGTTGAAAGTTAGCTAGTGAAATCGTTTATTTACGGTATATATATATTAATGTGAGAGCGTCGAACGCACTCTCATAATCTCTGATTACTACTAGTTAACTAATACTCCACAATATATTAGAACCTGTTTAGAGCGAACACCCTGTATTAAGGGCACATTAGCGAGTATCCCAAGGGTGTCCCTTTTAATTCAAGTGTCACTGTAGTGCCACAGTATGTGGTTGTGTGGAGAAATTTGCAAATTCTTCATGGGTAATTAACTTGATATCTTTTTATATAACACCAACATAAAAAGAAATAAGAAGATGTTGACTATTCCTGAAAATTGTTTGTTTAAAAATGATCCTCAGTCAAGCGAAAGTTTCCGATCATTTTCCGAAAAATTCCAAAGATTTCTCGAAGATTTAGGGGAGACATTTATAATTGTGTTCGACTATTACTGTTCAGTTTATTCATTAGTTTAAAAGAGACTGTCGGACAGATATTGGAAAATGTTTCGACTAACAATGTTTCATTACTTGGCAATCGTTATTTCATCGTATAATTGTCAGCGGTAAAAATCTGCATCACAGTTTGTATGACAAAATCAGTCGTGGCTTACAGTCTGGTGATGTGCGACTTATGACCTCGGTTCTTCATTCTGGTTTTGACTTACACTGTAGAAAAGGACATTTGTGAGAATAGTTTCTTTTGTCATTTAGTCGAATCGTAATTTTCATGTGATCTTTACGGTAGCTACAAAAAAAGTCGAGGCAACCCACTTGACGTGAAAACTTCGTTTTTGTTCTAGAAGAAACATAGTTTGAAAAGGTTCTTGCGTGTGTGTAGTTTCCAGTATTCAAGCGTGTACCGTACAAAGTCATCCGATACATAATGTGGGTTAGCGGTTATCAAGAAATAATACCTTCAATTCATCATTTACTGAGCAAAGCAAAACAAAGTTACTACATTTAAGTTCATCGGTTAAGTGCCTACCTTGCAGCTGTGGTTGTGGAAGAAATTGGTCACAATTTGAAGAACGTTTTACCTTTATATATCCAGTTTCTGGAAAACACCAGTGGCAAGTTTCCAAAATATTAAAGTTATCTTTTGATCTGTTCCGATTTAAAGGGGTACAGGTTAAGACATGTTTGAAAGTTGAGCACGTTCCCTCAAAAAATATCACAACAAAACAACAACAACAACAAATTTGTAAACTATTCTACAGTGTCGAGGAAATATATCAAACACCGGAGACAAGGTTTTATCACATTCCTGAACACCGAAAAAAAGTTGAAAATAGGACGTGCAGCACAGTGGAGTATTGTTGACGAACTTCGGACTTCGGCACGACCTTCGGCACGTTCTTCTCCTTACCACGAAGATCCAATTAATACATTGTCCTTGAAGTTGGCTGAGGTTCATGATTGTTTCTTTGTGATCTATCGAAACAGCAATTCACGCTCTTAACACGTGGATATATTTGTACGTGCGCTATAAATTACCCACCGTTAAACATCGAGGTCAACAGGTCTCACACCTGATTAGCTGCGTGTAGTGTTGTTTGTATAAGGACTGCCACATGATTCATACATGTGAAAAGGATTTTGTTAACACCTATAAATCCTCAGTTCAGCCTGACTGACATTTATTACGGTTAATTTATTTAGCCCAAAGCACAGCTATTGAATGTAATGCCTTCTAGTACAACGAATAATTGCAAAAGAGACTGCAAAATTACAAACGAGATGACTCTGAGAAGACAATTTTAATAAATGTTAAAATCTTCGATTACATATGTGCACAGTTAATCAATCAGCTTTAATGTACTGGTAATTTTGTAATATATTGAGGACCTTTGTAATCCCTAAACAATTTGAGGGCTTTTGTATGTACTCAAAACCAGTCCGTTTAGCAACAACGTTACACAATTTAGCGATTCAGCAAACGTGGACAAGTCACGTTTTCTGTTTGTTACTATTTGAGACAATTCGATTGCTTCTGGAATAAAGTACATCCGCGAGGGTTTCTACCGACTGCCTTGATAATTAGTCTAGCGTCCGTTCTCCTGGTTAAGATTCTCGTCAGATAAATCTTGTCTAAAAGTTTCAATGTTTGAATCTGTAGCGTTGCACTTTCGTCCTGCGTGGCAGACATGTCTGACACCTTTTGACCAATTGTATATGTTGTTGTTTCTTCCAATGAAAATGCGTTGTGACCGTGTCCTCTGAGGTTATTTTACTAGGGGACGGGACGGTGTTTGCCAGGTGAAAGCTCGAAACCTATCGATTGTGACTTTTATCGTGAGGGTGTTTTACCGGATCTTTCTGCAGGTTCCGAAACACATTTACAGCTGCCTTTGAAGCTTAATATTGTCGGTAAGAAGCTTTGTGAAGTGTAGCGTATTGTATTATGTTGTTTGTAGTAATGAAGTGAGTAATTTCAAATGGTTCAAGTTTACGAAGCCATTTCGACATGTTCATCAGCAATTTAAGTATTGTTGATCGTGTTGCTTTCAAGCGGCACGAACTAAGCTGGTACTAGTTTGTATAGTCCACACTGTTGTGTTTTGCATTTTGCAATTAAGATCTGCCTCCGTCAAGGGCATAAAGAAACTTTGTCATGCCGACAGAGCAAATTTTCACTCAACTTATTACCACCTTCGCCACATGGCACTATCGCCAAATGGCACCAAATATATATACAGCTTAGTTGGATAGAAAATGCTATAGAGCAAAGCAAAAACAGTAGTTTCGAAATAAAGTGCAGGATTGCAAGGATTGAAATTGGTCACAGTTCAAGAAATTTGAGTTTAGTTCAGGATGTCAAGAAATCGAGTTTACCATTCTTATGACAGTTCGAACTTTCGAGCCTTTATTTTGTGTGATATTTCTTTCCCTCTATCAGTATTGGGAATGATTTCTACCGATTTTAAAGTAAGCTTAAAGTAATCTCCTGGGCACAATCATGAAAACAAATGTACAATACATTTCCCTGAATGTTCGCTACCAAGCACAGTCTCTAAAAATAAATTAAAATAGGTCACCATGCTTGCAAAAGAGATATGATGTACCAGTCTTACCCTATTTTGCCGGGTCTTATAAATAGTACTATTCATGTATTTTATCACTCTACATTACATTTTGCGGTGGCTGGAAGGTACAGTTTTTTTTTTATGAACTTTGATAGGCATACATGACATTTTGAGCACAAGGAACAACATAATAAACAACTTAGGCAAAAGAATCTAAATAATCCAAATGACATACAATCAAAGCATTCCTCAAGTTGTTGGATTTTAAGGTCTTAATTTATGTCCATGAGTGATCATTTTGTTTTTGATGCTATTAAGTCTGCATACGAGCCAAGTGGCCCACCAGGCCGGAGCTTATCCCGGTTTCTGTAGCATGAAGCGACTAGGAGTATTTCTACTCCCCCCTGGATGGGATGCTAGTCCATCGCAGGGTTACCCCCAGCATTAAGTTCACTGGTACCCATTTATACACCTGGGTGGAGAGAGGCACTGTGAGAGTAAAGTGTCTTGCCCAAGGACACAACACAATGTCCCCGGCCTGGGCTCGAACCCTAACCGCTCGATCCGGAGACGAGCGCACTAACCATGAGGCCACCACGCCTCCCACTTGATGCTATTGAATAAGTGTAAAATTCTGCACTTGAAGGGTTCGCAATATAGTGCTAAGGAATCACCAGTAAAGGTCAGGGTTGTTTGTCCTTCTTTTCTTCTTTTCCTCTTTTGTTGACTGGCTACCTTTAAGCTGTTTGTTATGAAGCAATGTTTTGTAGACACGCAGTGTATATAGTCATCATGTGAGGCTGCTTCAAGAAGTGCTCGCCTAGGCTTCCTTTTCTATGTGGCTGGTCCAATTAGTACATAATAGGGATACATGCCAATGCCTTGTCATGTCTTCATTAGGTGACATTGCCATTATCTCTTTGTGTCAGCTCTTGTGTGAGGAACATTGCCTTTCTTGTTATCTTCTGGAGAATTTATTCATGTTTTTGGATACTTGGGTTTTTTTGTTTTTTTTAATGTAAAAACAATTAAAGAAGGGGAAAACGGTTTGTTTATCTACTTGTATTTTTGTTCTCAATGATGTCTTTTATCACTTGGTAAATATGATGTAGTTTTCACCAGCTAAACTTTGCCACTAGAGATTCAGTGTGTTCTGTTTTGGTTTCACTGTCAGTTGAAGTAGACTTTAAAAACCTAGATCTTGATAAGATAGTCATACTCTTGCAGTTGTTTCTGATTGAAATTTGTTTTCTTTTAAATTTCCCTTTTCTGAGGAACAGCTTTTAATCTTCAAGGCTGTATGTTTTTTTAAAACAGTCAGTCTAACGTAAAATATAATTGCGTTTGTGTGATTTTGTGTTTATTAACAATGCTTTGAATTTCTATTTTGCAGTAATGGATGATCATCATGGGTTGGATGAGGGAAAACATACACAAACCGAAGAAAGTCTTAGTAGAGAAGGGACTAGGGATGGTGAGCATCAGCTGTTACTATGATATGTATCAGTTGCTATGTGTTGATAACTTTTTTAGAGTTGTGTCTTGCCAAAATAATTCATTTTTTTGTTACCTGTACGTAAATGGGTCTTAATTGTAATGGCAGCACTTTCTCAAGAATTTTAGGGCTTATGTCCTAACTTATATTATGCTTCAATATCTGGTTAGCTTATGAGTTTTTTCTTGTACACTAAGTACTCCAGCAATACTAAGAAGAACATTGCAAACCAAATGTGTTAGAGAAAGCCAACTTATAGTTTTGGCTATTATTTTTCAAAACACATCTTCTTCGAACCTGGGTAAATTAGCCAGTTTCTAATTTTAATTCCTTTTCATCCCTGCTATGAAGGCTTAAAATTTAGCACAGAGAGTGTTTAGTAGATGGAGTTTCAAAATCTTAAGGAAGAAGTGATTGTACAGTACCACTTTAATGCATAGCTTAATATCCTTGTGTATCCATTAAACTAGTCAACAACCCATTGTCCCCACTAGAAAAAAGTAATGTTTTTAAAATTGATATAAAATAAAATTCTCAACTTACCAGTAGTTTGGGAGGTTCTGTGGTATATTATAATTTATAGGTCAAGGTATAGATGTATGGCAGTGATACAAGCAATTTTTGCTGCATGTTACACAGAAGATATTTGCATATCATATGTAGCTACTTGTAGCATTTGTTGCGTGCACATATTTTTTCTATTCTTTGTTGTGACTCTTATTTAAAACCCCAGAAGCCGTGGACAAGACAGCTTGTAGCAAGTTGAGCTTTCTCTGTTAGCAAATAACAACCTTAACTTTTGAAGTGCCATTTACAAAGTAACCAACAGCACTTAAATGACAAAACTGGTAAACCATACATGTACAATTGCCCCTACTGTATTCTACATGTATACTTACAGCCTGCAAAGCACTCACTTTCTTTCCTGCGATGGTTTGGGGCACAGCAAACATAAATGAATTAAGAGAGGTTGAGGAGTTGAGGAGGCAGAGTAAAGAAACTTTTGGATGCCGCAAAGCTCTTAGAATGAGCTTGACAGCTATTAATGCAGTGTTCGACACTAGCTTTCTTGCTAATTTGCCCTTTGGGTAACTATAGTTCTGTTTTTTTGGTTCCCCATGTGTCTTTTTAGTTGCATACCTAGTAGACTTTAATTGCCCATTAGCACTCATGAGAAAATTTCAACTTGCAGAAATGCTCAACTTTTTTTATAAACTTGCCTTCTTGTTTTGGTGTTGCAACAGTGATTCATTGGGTGATTACTCAGTCATAGAGCACATCCCTCACAAGATTTTAAACATCCACGAACTGTGCCCACACATTTTGATGAGACTCCACTTTTCTGACAAATAGACCCAGTGAAGCACTTTCATTGGTCAAATACGATGAACCAATTGTCATGAATGAAAACATAATTCATGCCCTGAAGCACATTATTATCATTGATATTATTGTTATTATTTTTGTTGTCATCGTTGTTGTTGTTTTTAATATTGCTTTTTTTATTTATTGTTATTGTTATTATTAATAATTGTCTTTTTAACCATACATTAAGGAACTGCAAAAAGATGGCTCAGCCTGTACCTGTAGTACCCATATTGTATTTGTAATCATAGAGTAATAAAACTGCTTCTCTTCCTCACCAGAGATCAGTCGGGGAGTAGCTTACAATCCTGACAACAGTGCTCCATTTCTTTTTGAGTCACAACAGTAAAACTTGTAGCCAAAATATTGCAGTACCATGCAATTTGTGTGGAAAGACTTTGACACAAAAGTTATTTCCAAATACTGTTGCAAAATGCATCTTTGAAAATTCAAGGTTATAGTGTTTTGAGAACTAGGGATTAATGCTTTTTATGGTTTGCACGATCACTAATCAACCAGCCACTTTGATTTAGCGAGCTTTGGAGTAAGCTTCTCACAAAATTTGGGTTCATGGCTTGTTTCGGAAATGAGAGTCAATATGTAGAAACTTTCAGTGAATGTTAGAGTTGAGTTTACATGTCTTTGACTTAATACTTCCGAACTTCTGCTCAAATGATTTCCCCAAAACTTGGGCATGGTTTGTATTAAGTCAAAATAAGCTGGTTCCAGAAATTGAGTTAAAGTATGCCAGGAAAATTTTTTTTACTGGTAGTGTTGTTGTCCAAAAAATGGGGTCCAGTCAAACACCAGTAAGAATAAAAACATTATCCCCAGTAAATGATATTAATTAACATTATCACCGAGTGAAAGACAAAATATTTCCCAAAATTTCTTAACCAACGCTTCAAAGCCCCAAAATTTATGTTGCAAACGTTGACAGGGGTGAGTGTGTCCAGAATAACTGCAGAGCCGCCTTAATAATGATGAAATGGAATCAACAGAATAACCATGATATGAATGGTGTTATCCTTTTGATACAATAACAGTGGGGCTTGACTTTTCAAAATTACAGAAAAACTCAAATTGCATTCAGGGCCACCAGGTCATAATTTTCAAGCAACATACATTTAAATAGAAAGGAATTGTTAGCCAAATTAACTTTAACATTTCTCTGAAAAGAACATCCAGTGACATTTATAGGAATCACACTGGACAGAATGTCTTGTTTTCTAGTCATGAACGTTGACTTCGCAAAATGGCTTGGGTTAGAGCCTTGTTGCACCAGGCTTCTCGTACATGTGAAATAGACTCTTTCTTTCAGAAACAAAGAACAATGATTAAAACGTTCCTGTTAGGGAATGGCTTTCCTAAATCTGTGGCTTCTAATCTTGTGAGGTGTTTCGGACACAGTAGCTCGGAACCTAGAACATCTTATCCCAATAACAACAAGACTATAAGTTTAAGGATTTTAAATTCTAATGTGGGGTTTGGGACTGGCACTAGTTTTGCTAGCCTAATGATATAATTTTGAAAGCAGATGGGAGCTCCTCTGGGAGCCTGTCCAGGAATCCCCATCAATGTCCTAGACCAAAAATGACATGTACTTTATTACTTTATCTCATACTGGAAGTAAGTGATGTCTGAACAGTTCATTGAAGTGCCTTGAAACCAGAACCAGAGTATTAACAATATTACAAACAACACAACAAAGAAAGTACAGGATGCAAAACAGAGCACAGTGATACATACCCAAATGCAAGTTAATTTGAAACCAAATTGAAAATTGCTATGTAGAATGAGACGGGTAACTGCAATCACAACTGGTGGTTTGCTATTTGCATGAAAAATTAGCAGACATTAAGTTGAAGGAAGTGAGTTTATAGAGAAATCCATTTGCATCATATTAATCAAAAACTGTTTTTCTTATTTAGGTATAGAAATACAGTATGTTAAAAAGTAGTTTCTTAGAAATCGATTTTGAAATAAAAACTAGCGCTAAAAAGTCACGACGTTTCGACCTCTCAGAGGTCATTTTCAAGTGAGTGAAATTTTCTAAATTAGCATATAGCCATAAATATGTTAAAAACAAGTTATAATAGATAAAAATGTGGCGAACGCTAAAATGTGACAAAAGTGTTAAAAATATACAATGGAGAAATAAAATAATCTTAGCAAGAATTGCTCTAAACAAATAATTTGGCACGAATTGAATCGCACTGTTTGTTTAGCGTTGGTTTCAGTTCTTTGATAAAACAAAAAAAACATTTCAAAAATAAGGCAGTAAAATTTGTTCTGACACTTTCTTAAGATTCCGAAACTCTGTGCGATGTCTTCTGGCTCCATATCGTGCTGCTCTCTGAGGTGGTTTCCGATTGCTGATCCTTTGTGTTCTACAATTCGTTGGTGTAGATGTCGGCACGTGTAATCGACATAGCCTGCATCACACCATAGTTGGTAGTATGATCACACAGGCCACACTGCAATGAATACACCACGCATTGTTGACTTACAAGAGACTGCTTGTCTTCCCTGACCTTAATTTCATCCTTGATCTTTCTACTTGTGTAAACTGGGCTAATATCTGCGTTAATCTTCTGACTGAGGTCAGCCAGCTGTTTACGTATTCTACGTTTGCAGATTTCTGGTCCTTGTAGGGCAACACGCATCTGACTGGGGCTTCTCTTTTATCAGCCACTCGGGTTTGTGGGTAAAGGTAAAGAATCCGATCCCACCGATGCGTCGGCCGACACATCACCGACGCGTTGGTCGACACACCACCGACACATGGTTGACTGCACAAGGTCGTCAGGAGAGCGCCGTCGGGAGAAGATCTCTTTAAGGCGTTCACATTCCTCATGACAAAACTTCCACTTTCAAATACAGTATGCATATTTATAATTTAAATTATAATAATATTACTGTTGTACTTTAGATTATAATTCCAAAGCTCTTTTTAAAAACTGATTTCAGTTTCATTATGTAGTTTGGTGCTTTGGGCCCAAAACAGCAGCCTGAAAACGGTCTTTGTAAGTTGGCAAGCGCTCGAGTAGCCAGGAAGTTTCAAGAAATGGTCCCTAAAGAAGCAAAGGGCCGACTTCAGACACAACTTAAAGCTAGTTTCAATTAGTCCAGCAAATTTATTTGACTTTCCGTAGGAGGAAGGTAAATTCCTAAAGGTAAACATGAAACGAATTACTACAAATAACTAACCGAAGACGGCAGAAAACTAAGAGGAAAATACAAACAGACGATAAACTAAACGGCTTACCAAAATGCTGGCAACGGAGTTCAGGGAACCAAGAAGATACAAGTGTACCAGACGATAAACTAGCACTAAATGAACATGAAAGGATAACACAAATATATACGCAACGAAATTTACATACGACGCGAGAAAAAAAGCATGCAGAATGTGAAAAAATACATTAACATACGGAACAAAAAAGGACACAAAGAAAACACGAAATAGCCGTAACAGGCCCCTTCACAGAAAGTGTCAGTTTTCCACAATATTGTTGTGTCTATTAATGAAGTAAATCCCTCTCCATATTTTTAATAGCCTGGCCAAACCATACCTGGAGGCATTAGATGATATGATCGATGAGGAGGAGGGGGAGTTAGAAGAAGACGAAGAAGAAGAAGAAGAAGGACAAGAGGATCAAGAAGAACAAGAGGAAGGGCAAGAAGAACAAGACGATGATGAAGACCTCTACAGAAAGTTAATAGAGGATGAATTTATTGATAGTGATGTAGAATAATCAGTATTTTGTAGATTCAGTTTTTAAATTCTTATCGATATTTCTTTCACAGATGTATTAATAAGTAGTAATTATGTAAATAGAGGATGAGTCTGAAATTGTTTTGATTGTTCAACATTTACAACAGCTTATTCAAATTAGCCCAAGCTCAAAGGCTGAAGAAAATATGTCATTACTTTTTTTTTACTAAATGAACCACAAATCACTGTGTTGTCGGTGAATAGTTTGTTGGATCTAGATTTAAGGGACAAAAGCGTGACAGAGCTTTTCATCTTTGCAATAAGAACCCAGTCACAGTCGTGCATGACTAACTGTGGCCACCTTCCTTGGTTTAGATAAGCTAATCAAAATGCATGAACTAGGTATGGTGAAAATATCAAGCATCATGTAACCTGTTGGTCAGTCGACAACTCCTCCTCTCACATTTCTTTTCATAATTTTGGATTTGCCAGGTTTGAATGGAAGCCATAAGAAAGTTGTTGAAAACATGTCAAAAAATGATGAAAAAAAATTAGTTTGGTGGCCTGTGTTAGAAGTGCACCACTGTAAATACAATGATAAGTATTATATTAGTATGTCCAAAAGGCATTTACCTGTCAAAAATAGAATTTCTCAAACTAATTCTAACTTTGGTTATTTTGCCTTTGTAACAATACAAATCTCAAGATTATAGTGGTTTTACAACACAGGCTAAAAACAGGCCCTAAAATATAATTTTCGAAAATGGATAAAGCAACGGTTTGTATCATCCGCGAGCATTGGAGGTAATTCAAGCCAATTAATTCAAGGTCACAAGTCAGATTGTTTTGGTTCGCCCGTGTGTAGAAAGATCTACATGTATAAGATTCCGGTTGATAGTGATAATGGTAATTATACCTGCTCATGAAAACACCAGTTGTGTAAAGTCCAGTCTAGCCATAAATAAAAAAAAAAAGATTTGTAATCTTCTTTGTCATAACTGAATTATGTTATTGAACTAGTATGAGGTCCGTGTTGGTAAAACATTGGTCGAGTTCTTCACCTTGCAATGTTATGGCGAGATCCATAGACTTGTAAAAAAAAAAGAGATAGCCATATCAGTATCCGACGTAAGTTTCATTCCTTGTTCAATGCTAACATCCTGAGTGGTATGCCTACAAACGAGGACTAACAATAGAGCTATAAATCAATGAACATAATAAATCCCTCTAAGATTCTCCAACCGAAACAAGTGATAGGTTGTTGAGGTATCACTGAATTCCTAATTTTCAACTTTCTGCTTTCATTTCATCGTTTCTCCCGGTTAATAACAGGCACCCGTTGTAGCTAGTTCCAGCCGATCCCAGGAATGCAAATCTCATTAGCAGTCAGTGCTCTGTCTGATAACCATAACGAGTACTTTTAAGGGTATCAAGTCTTATATCGGAGATTCGGTGATATTTCTTTCTAAGAACAAAAACTGAAATAGTGTTCAACACAACCTGCCTCAGCACGTTTGCGAAAATCTATTGGTTCCCTTCAGAGGTTTCTTTAAGAGCACTCGGCTAACCTCCAGGTACGATTTCCGTACAGCTCCATACATTAATTATGTATGCAACTATGTCAAACTATCACATTATACTCAAACAGCAATCGTGAAAAGAACGAGTCAGTCAAAAAATTGCATGCACAATTAATGTAAGGGGTGGTGCGAAAATCTTGCCAACCTCCCTGTCAAAATAAGAGAGCGCTCCTCTACCAGTTTTGTCCGCACAGTATAACTTCCACTGACAGAATCGCTATGATAACGATGACAACCACAAAGCGTTTTGTGGTGTACTGAATAGGCCACAAAGCGCTTTATGGTGTTTTGAATAGGCCACAAAGCGCTTTGCGGTGTTTTGAATAGGCCACAAAGCGCTTTGTGGTGTGAAAAATTGGAAAAACCAAATTATTTCAGAAAATAGCAGTGAGATATTTGCGAGTCAACGAGCCATCCAGTTTTCAATGTTAAATCCCAAAATAAAACACCACATAGCGCTCTGTGGTGTTTTGAATAGGCCACAAAGCGCTCTGTGGTGTTTTGAATAGGCCACAAAGTGCTCTGTGGTTTTTCGACTACTACTGCCGTTTTGTAAAGCAAAGCGAACTAGGAACAGTTAGAAAGCACTCCGGCCATAAAATCTACTCGACAAGAAACTTTCTGTAATAAATGTTCGATGCTACAGGAGACGGCTTACCCAAAAAGGTTCAGTCAGTCAGCCTCAACAAACCTATACTGAGAAGAGGGCTTTCGCGAACCGGATTTCGTGTGAGTGACAAGGTTGGGAATAGAGAAATATTGCGCAGATTGAGTGGTAGTTTTACAGCACCGAAACTAAAATTGGTTACACTGCTTCTCAGAAATTTTGTTTTGCCTCTGTAATATCATTGAACGACCTGAACGATTTGAGAATAATCAAAGCGCGGAATTTAATATTGGCTGGCCGGGAACACGCAGTTCGCAAACCGGAGAGCAACCGCTGTTTAAATCTTCGATCGAACTTTCATGTTGAATTTGAAACTGAAAATACACTAAGCGGTCAATTTCCGATAGAAGTCTTGTGATGTCAATGCAATTCTTGCAAATAGTCGCTGCATATTTACGTTCAGAGTTACTCTGGTTCAGAGTAAAGACATACAAAGTCAAATACTGCTTCCGAACGCTACCCCTCCAAAAATCAATTTTGCTCGAAGACCGAACTGCAACGGAGTTTAGTTACCAGTCTTATGCTGCGTGTTATTAGATAGAACGCATGATATGATTGGCTCCGTATATCACATTACGTCAGAGGACATGTCTGCCACATAGGACATAACTGCAATGGTACATGAATCCACTACCACTTCCGTAATTGAAGTCTGGTGTGTCCCAGGCTCCAAATCGGGCGTTTTGCAGCGAGCGGAAGCTGGTCCTTTCGGCCTATCTCTCCTCCCAATTCTCATTCCACTCACTGTCTTCCCCTTCGTCGCCATCATTCGCGCTACGAATCCAATCTTGGTCTACGTGCTTCTGCGACCGTTGCACTCACAACTGGGACACCGATAAACGACGCAGATCATGTCGCACTCCGCACGTGGCTGCATCCAGGCTGGTCTCGCCAATAAGCGTGGTGGCGGTGCGGCTGGACTCAACCGAAGCACCTCTGAAAAGGTTTCTGAAGGCGCGCTTGAATTCGTTCAACCTGAGCATGTAAATGATCGGGTTTAGAGCGCTGTTTACTCCCAACATCACAATAACAGCAGAGCGGATTGCATCGGGTACTCCACTGGGACCGAGTTTGACGGTGAGCAGGACATAGACCACCGCTGGGACATAGCAGAGCACAAACGCTCCAATCACTATTACTGTAAGAAAAAAAAAGGGAAATTAGAAAGATATCTATATTAATTACTAGAAATGGCAAGATGGTGAACGTTCACTGATCTTAGCTGGTCTAGGGGACGTCACACCCTTCGTATCATCACACTAGCAACATAACGTACAGAAATATACAGAGTTTACTGCAATTACGAACCAGTGGAAGGAAGAGCCGATAGACTGGAGCGTAACGAAAAGTGAAAGAGAAAAAATAATGTGGTTGGCCCTTATATCTACAATCATGAGCAAAAATATTGGGCAAATGTACACTTGTGGCGCTTTCTCACGTAAAAGAAACAGTCGCGGGCGAATTCAGCTACACTTGCTCACTCCCTCACCGTAC
Organism: Orbicella faveolata; assembly: GCF_042242905.1. NCBI lineage: Eukaryota > Metazoa > Cnidaria > Anthozoa > Scleractinia > Merulinidae > Orbicella > Orbicella faveolata. The sequence goes on along the minus strand of NW_028301558.1, from coordinate 7,058,126 downwards.
TCGTAAGTTTTCCTGTCCTGTCTTTTATATTGGATGGCGGACAAGGACATGGCAAGGCATTTCGAAAAGGATTTTCCAAACTTCAGTCTGCATGTTGTAAAACACAGATAACAAATGGCAATACAACAGCGGTCAAGACTCGAGCCTTGGCCCGGGACAGTGTGCTGTTTCTTGGTCAAGACACTATTCTCTCACATTGTCTCTTCTCACCCCGATGCTTAAATCGGTTCCAGAAAATTTGATGCTAGGAGGTAACCCTGGGATGTACCAGCATCCGACTGTTCGAGCACTGTTCGAGCGTTCGAGCCAAGTGGTCTGATGGGCCACTTTGCGTGAATGCCGACTTTGCCTTAACCTAACCCTTAGGTGTAATCAAGTGTCGTGAGCTCAAAATCATCTCCCACAGTGCAGTCGGGTACAATTGCGACACGAAAAAAAAATAATAATAATAAATAAAGATCGAAAAAAAAACAAAGGTCGACAAACCTCGACAATACTGGCCCTAGTAATAATTTTTATCTACGCTTCCGCGGGAGAGTGTTAATATTATTTTTAATTTGCTATGACACACACGATGTTCGTTTCATAAAATAGGCATTTGTAGCTCACGCTTTTGACTATGCTATCGGTTTCTTTTAGTCCTAAATATAGAATTTCCTGGTTAAAATGTGCATTTAATGTATTTTCTGTCAGTCCTGTCAGTGAGCTAATCGGATAGAATCTCATTATGCTTCGGAAACTAAATTACTATAGTAAAGGGAAACAAAATTTAAACTATCAATCTCTTGCTACCTACTGTCTTCATCCATTTCATCTCTTTCCTCCTCCTTCTTCTCATGTCAGCTATCTCAGGATTCAGGTTTTCGCCAGGCTCAACTCGGTTGCTCTGAAACCAAGAGATCTTAGCGATGTGGCCGTAGACGAATATCAGCACCGCAAAAGGAATCGCATCAAACAGAGTGATGTTGAAGACAAGATGGACTTTGTGCAACAAGCCAGGTTCACTAGTGGACTCTCAGCAACCTAAGATGCTTGTTCTAAACTGAGTGATGTCACTGTCAACATAAAACAGGGGCAATACCACCATGGAAACCACAGGAGCACCCCAGGCTACTAACAAGGCTAGTATTACGCGTGTTCTGGTGCAATTTCGGTGTACGTCAGAGGGTAAAGGATAGCTATGTAGCGATCGCAACTGAGTAGACAAATGTGAGCAATATCGACGTGCACGAGTGTCGCTTGTATGATTACGAAATGCTCGCACAATCTGGACACAGCCTCAAAGTCGTAGAGCCAGATCAAGCGAAAGAGAAGACACGATAGCCAGGAGAAGTCACACATTGCTAAGCTAGCCAGAATATAACTGTCTGGTTTTTGACGGAGGCTTCTCACGCGCCAAATGGCCAAGCAAACACAGATGTTACCAAACAAGTATGCTATGACAGTGGGGCCTAGAACTGCAGTTTGCAAGGCTGTGGATACAATACTCGGAGACAGCGCAGTGAAGCTCCCGCCAGAATGTCGAGACCCGTCAAACGAATCGCCCATGCTGGTTTGTTGGCTCGATGCCTCACAAGTTTGCGTCGCTTGATTACTGGCGTTGCATGTTTATGAGCGGCGATTAAATTTTCACCTCACTTCTTTATAAATAGTTCTTTTCTTAAATGGCTTAGATAAACTTCCTCGTTATTGTTCGAGCGGCTTGCAAATTTTTAAGTAATAACAAGGCCGGAAAATAATATTCAAATCTAGAAACGAAAACCCAGAATTCTCCTAGCACGAATCGACCGTTTACGAAACAATCCTCTTGTTTAAACGGAGGAATGGAAAGAGCTTCCGATGAAATCTCACGAGAAGAGTTTATCACATACTAACAAGGTTATTTAACAATATAAGTGGACAAAATACCCGAAAATTAAGAGAGATTCTTCAGCTCGGTCGCAGTACAATGCTTGTTTTCGTAATAGTTATAAAGGCGACTTTTGACGTGTGTTTAAATTTTGAAAATTGAACGCAAAACTGGAATAAACATTTCCCGAAGTAACACAGGGAAGTATATGGAAAGCCAAATAAATGATGAAATCCGTTAAGAGTTCAGTTTTCATGTTTAAAATACCGAAATTGTCGCCCAATTTTAACAGGAAATAACATACTTTGTTCATTATCTCAGCCATTCAAAACAGTTTAATCTATATAATCTGCCTTGAACTTTTTTCTTTTCTTTGAAACAGGTGACTATAGACAAATGCTATTAACATCACTTGTTTTGTTAATCGACATTTAAATCCAGTGATATAAGGGGAGGGAAGTATGGAAAAGCACATGCCAAGTCCAGAATTTTTTTAAATGAAATTTCAGTTTAAATGGTCAAATTTCAGTACCGATAATAACAAGAAATTAAAGAGTATACTGTATTTGGAGAGCCTTCATTGGCGAAAGGTGTCCAAGTTTCAATTAGTATTATTATTATTGTTGTCGTTATCAATATCATATGAAAGCGAGAGCAATTAAGGATTTTACGGTACGAGTGATATTTCGAAAATTCTTAGCCCAGTTTAGGCAAGTGTAATTTGAAAGAATTTCTTAAATATAAATTAAAAATAAAAATCGTAACCACATTCAATAAAAAATTATTCTCTTTAAGTTGCAAAATTTAAAAAAAAAAATTGTTCGGAAGGGGTAAAAGATATAGCTGAAATCGTGCACAAAAGCCGTTGCTCAAGGATAAAATTTGTTATTGTATTTGGAGAAATGTTTCACTACACTGGTATCCTAGTGAACGAGCGAGCCGTGAACATTATGTGACTTTGCGCGTCAGCGTTAAAACAAAAACCATCCAATGAAACGACTTACTTCGACCTTTCCGTGTGCTACTTGTGTTTCCGTGCCGTTTCAAAGCGATTCTAATGAGTTATAGTTTCACTTTTACATCTCTCTACATATAGAAAGGAAAACAGTGGGCATATATTGAACAATTATGACGTTACGTCTTTTGCGTTAATTTTACATTTCAACCCTTCTCTTTGCTTATCAAAAAACATGAACGATTTTTTTCTTTAAAAGTGCATCCACTCAAGCAGGTGCAAGTAATAAAACATTAAGAAATTTCCTTCAAGCTAAGCTCGACAGCGAACTTAATGTTCCATTTTGTCCTAAACGAGCACGGTGATCTCCACTTTATAATGCATAAATTTAAGTCACATGTGGTTGACTACGGATATACTGCGACTTAAAGAAAAGTTTGAAATTCTGGTCTGATATACTTATATCCGGATGCTTTGAAAAACGCATCTTTAGAAGATGCTGGTTGAATATTATTCTGCTCATCAAAATTCGTTTTTAAAATAGAAGTACTTAAAGCTAAAGTTAAGGTTGTTTTAGTGGCTACTGTTCTCATGGTAACCTTCGTGTCACGAAAATGATAACAGCGTTGTCACCAACGATTGGACAGTCTTGATACCATGATTGTAGCATCAACTGATAAAGAGTGGTGATATTGGTTCATCAAAATCTAAGTCTTGGAAAGTGCTGGAAACTGTTTTGAGCCACCTTAAATTGACACTAAAGTTACAACTCACGTGTTGCGCGAAGACGAAGTAATAAATCACGAGAAATACGATAAGAGGAAACGGTGACACAAACGAAAAAGGTGTCTCCGTCACACATGTGCCAAGTCCTCCGTTTTTTCCCTTTGTTTTATTATTACTGTTATTTTTGAAAAAAACCTACGTTTCTTTGTAACCTTCACACCTTTCCACCTGCTTTAATTAAGGATAAAATAAACAAAATTTAAGTACTTAGTTTAAATAAGTGAATAAAGTTTTCATTCATTTGGAATATTTTAATTCCCAAACCTTTTTTAAGTGACAATTGACACGGAGTTATCGAAGACTATTTTAGCTAAGAAATGCTGTACATTTTATAAAAAGTCCCTCATAAAACTTCTTTTCGTCAAATTTAAAGGTAAAGCCTACAGGACGCATTACAATGGCCCTTAATTTTCCGCCGTTTTCTGTTGCTGTGTCAAACCTATTTCGTTAAATGTACACACAAGCTTTGACACTAGTTCTGAATCAGTTCAGTCCAAGTTTTGAGGCATAAACTTTTTAGGAAGCTGTAGTTTGGTATTTGCGTTCTTAGATCAGGCTGATTTCTTGTTCAAAACATTAGGTTATGATTGCATTGAAATAATTACAAAGGATTTCCTTTTAGAGACGACTTTAAATATACGGCAAGGACAAAAACGAGGAAACGAACTCGAGTCGCTGAAAAAAACAAAAAAAAAAAAAACGTATAAATCGAACGTATATACCCGGAACTGTACGTTTATCAATCGCCACTAATAAACACGCAGTTCCGCCTGCAACAGTTTGGTAAGAAATCGACCGAGGAAACGAAGTCTTAAACAACATGGATGGTTCTAATAGCGCTTCTAAAAGTTTTGACCCTAGTTTCACAGCGTCTCAGCCAAGTACCGTCTCTATTGCTTTACAAACCGCTGTTCTGAGCCCCACGTTTATAGCAAACTTGCTCGGTAACATTTCTGTTTGCCTGGTTATTTATGGCACGCGTTCCCTCAGACAAAGACCAAGCAGTTCTATTTTGGCCAGCTTAGCAATGTCTGACTTCTCCTTGCTGTCGTTTCTCCTCTTCCGTTTGATTTGGCTGTACGATTTTGAAGCAGCAAACAAAGCCTGTAAACATTTTATAGTACTGTTTGGAGTACTCTTGTACGTCAGCATTGGTCATATTTGTCTTCTTAGTTGCGATCGCTACATTGCTATCATATATCCTCTGAGGTACACTGAAATTGTTACCAGAACACGCGTGACGCTAGCCTTGTTGGTTGCCTGGGTTGCTCCTGTGATTTCCATAGTTATCTTTCCCCTGTTTTACGTTGACAGTGACGGCACTCAGTTTAGAACAAGCATTATAGGTTGCTCTGAGTTCACAAGCGAACATCTCTTGATGCATAAAGTTCATCTTGTCTTCAACAGCACCCTGTTCGTGGTGATTCCATTTGTGGTGACGATTTTCGTCTATGGCCATATCGCCAAAATCTCATGGTCTCAGAGCAGCCGAGTTGAGCCTGGCGAAAACCTGAATCCCGAAACTGCTGACTTAAGGAAAAGGAAGCGAAAAGAGATGAAATGGGTGAAGACAACAGGTAACTAGAGCCTTATTAATCCCACTAATACACATCAAATTAATTTTGCTAGTATTCTAAGTTCATTTTATCAACTTTACTTTAGTCCAGATAGCCATTCATTACTTTTCATCTGAATCACGTGTAATGTATTTATGGTGATAACACATCACGTTCTTCTAGAATTAATCAAGAAACCTATGTGTCATCTCCCGTCACCTGCAGGCAATTAGAGACCCCGTCAGTACACTAATCACGTGATACAAACACAATGCACGGTTTTAATAACCGAAAAAAGCTGTTGTTACGTGAGCTACAAATTTGGGTTTGACGGCGAGAACAAGGAAGCATCTTTTTTTCAGATTATCATGAAATATGGCTTGCTTCTGAGGGATTATTGATATGGCAATGAGATGTTGCCTGCTATAAAATGCCCAGAGTTTACATCTATAAAAGAAACCTCGAAAAAAAAGGCAGAAATCCAAACATTAGCCGGTAAGATTACATGACTTATTTTGGCTAACTTTGACAGTGAAAAGCCTGGAAAAATCCTGAAAGAGTCTCTGATTCAAAAGGAACAAACCCTCAAGTATCACCCATATACATGCAGCGCCATGTTCAGTGCTTTTTTTTACTGTTTTGAATGATTAGCATGGTATTCCTTGATAATCATTTGAAATTGAATTAAGAGTTTGGGCCGAAAAAAAACATCGATAAGAATGATCAATCACCAGACAGGTGTGACTTTAAAATATAGCTTCTCAGAATGAGACACAATGATATAGACCTCAAATAATTTTGGTGGAGAGTAAGGATTTGCTTTCTCACAGACTTCCTCCTGGCCTACGTTACATTTTTTAACCTGGTTTTCGTTTTTGTGTTTGCTTTTTTCAGTTATCGCGATCGGTGCGTTCACCTTGTGCTATCTTCCAGGATTCATCTGTATATTGCTCACGGTAAAACTTGGGCCCAATCGAGTCCCTAACGCACTCCGCAATTCCGTCATCATGTTGACGGCAATAAACAGCGCCCTCAACCCAATTGTTTACATGTTCAGATCCAAAGAGTTCAGAATCGCCTTCAAGAAATTATTCAGAGGTACTTCGATTGTTCGCCAGCCGATTGAAGGCAAAAAGAAAGCCTGGTCACGTCTTGAAGTTTCCACGTGCAACCAACATGGTCGTCAGCCTTCATTTCCAACTGTTCCGACTGCAGATGTGAGAAACTTAAGTTTTCATTTACCGGGAAGCTCCGAGATTACTGTAGAAGTGACTGAAGCAAACCTGCCATGACTAGATGTGCGACCAGCCGTGATTAGCTCTGTCTGCCTGGGTGGTGTTAGAACCAGAGGAAATGTTGGCCGTGTTCTTTAACATTCAGTTTCCACTCGAAACTCGAGGTCTACATGCATTAAACTTTTTATTGTCTGGACAATGATATTATACGTTGCACCCCCTATTGGAATACCCTAGCCAGCATAGCTAGTTAAGTTTAAATATTAACTGAGGGACAGAATCAAAGATGGTTGTCAATTAATTGAGAGCACATGTCCACGAATATCAAACATGGAGTGGCAAACTTCAAAATTTCAAAATCGCTCAAACTTTGGCTATGAGTAGTCCGTATTGAACTATTCGTCGCTATGTGGTTCATTGCCATTTTGAAGAAAACCGCATGCCTGAAGTATGAAGCCAGAAGATATCCATTTGCAATTAGCTTATTCTACAACTTATCCAGGTTTCAATTTCCAGGTTGTAATTTATATGACATTTGAAAAAAAATCTGACATTGTGCGAAAGCTAGGGGTGGCGAACGGTAAATGCTAGACTTTGCGAGACGGCGAGACAAGCGTTTTTCGTTGCGAGCCCGAGATGTTTTGACATTTAAGATTGCGAGACCGAGACTTCAAAGTGTTTTGAGTGCGGGCGCGAGACGTTCAGACTCTTAAACTTTGAGCCCCAGATTTAGTTGAGAGCAAGAATGAGCTTGTACAGCCTTACGCCAGCTTCTTGGAACTGACTGAAACTGGAAATTCGATTATAACACACTACATTATGATATCCTAGAGAAAAGTGACTTTTTCTGGCGCCAAAACGGACGTTGCGGTAGGTTTTGTACCTTTTTGTGGAAGTAAGGTAATTAGGAGAAGTTAGGATTAACTTTTTCTCGGAAAATTTGTAAGCTGCTCCATTGAAACTCCATATCAAGTGAAGAGAAGACGTCATTTATAAAAACAGATAAATGAACGATTTGGGACTTCGAGACCCTTAGCCTTGCGAAAAATCGAGACTCCGAGACAGCTTCCTAGAAAAAACGAGACTGCGAGACGCACATAACCGCTAAAAAACGAGACTGCGAGACCCGTGAAATTCGACTAAAATTTTATGAGGCCCAGAGCTTTTGAAGGACCTTTCGCCACTCCTGAAAGAAACCCCCTGTTTCTTTATGGAAATCACTACCTAACTTGAAAAAGAAATTACCCACTACCTTTATCACAAATTAAACGAAATTTAGAGATCAGACCTCTTTAGGGATGGGCTTTTAACTGATATGATTTTTGTTGTGGGGAAATCAGGCTGTGGTCTATGAGAGAGCGCTTAAACTTGCGAGATCGAACAAGAGATTGCGTGACGGACCGTGACAGACAGATCTATTATTTCCGCCCAAACTCAGTGAAAAAGCTCTTTGAAAATATAGTGGTTATTCTTGTTGATGTTGAGTCTTGCTATTTACATGTACTAATGTTTTTAAAATTACAGCGTTTATTGGCATGCTTGTTTTATCAAAGCTTCCATAACTTCTGAAATATGTTTACGTGCTTAGCAGGCTATACTTGCAATTATCGTTTCTGACTTGCAAAATCCAAGTTGTAGGTATGGATGGGAGATTCACTCGATCCTTCCATCGATCCTTCTTTCGCTCCTTCCGCCGCTTTCTCATAGACATTCCGCCATCGAATCCGCACGAACGTGTCTATGTATAGAAGTTTATTACATAATGGTGCATTTTGAGAAAGTGTTCGCTTAATACAGGTTTGAATGTACTCGAGTTACACTTCTATCGACGATCAATTTACACGACAAGTTTATCTCTATTCACTTTAAAATGGCAAGGAGAGTCACTGTAAGTAAATTGAAACGAGTGTTTGATCTGTGAGAGTTGTTTGGTGTTGTTTCTGGCTGGGCTCTGTAATGGCGCGTAATGTGTTTATTTCGGCATACAATTTTAACTAAAATATAGTCAGTTTCAGTGGAGTTTACCTCTTCGTTGGTGTATTTAAGAGAATTTCTGTGGAATGCACTTGACGAGTTTTCGTGCTTTCTGCTATTCAATTTACGGTATAAATGTCTGATTTCAAGCGATTCGCAACGACTGGCAGAAATTGTTTTTGCAGTACGACTTTTAACTTTTCACAAAATTTCAGAGCGGGAAAACAATTTTGTAGAACATAAGCGGTGAACTAAACGCAATAAATATTAATTTCTAAGAAAAGTATCTGTTATTCAATACATGCTTTTGTGTCTAACCATTGCGAAGATTTTTGTGAGATTATGCAATATTATTGTACAATCTCATATAGTTATCGGCTCAGTTGAAGGTTTGAGGATTTTATGAAATCTGAAAATCTCTCCCTGATGAGAGTTAATAATTAATGAAGATAGTGAAAACAAAGCGGTAGACAAGATGATATTTGAGATAAACTGCCTTTGCTTCTAGTCAAATCCCTTCTAAACGGCTCAAACAGACCCAGGAACACAGGTAAATAAAGGTCCGGTAATATGGGCAACATTTTTCTTCAACTTGTCTCGCAACATTGTTGCATTGCAAGTTGAAACCCTCTGTTGCGCGTATTACCACGTTTGTGACCAACTTGTCTCGCAACATAATACAGTGTTGCAAGTCTGCGGAATTCTACACGTATGATTGGTCAATCGTGTGTAAATAAAAATGGTTCCTTCTTTCATAATTAAGCGTTTCGACGAACTTGCATTTCTAGTTCTGGGCGTCATTTTCTTCTTAATTTTCCGCGCCAGCCAAGTTCTCTTAGAGTAAAGCTCAGTGTCGTTTCAGATAGCTAGGCGAAAAGTTGTATGTTTGCGACAGTGCTTCCAAGCCTTTTGCCCCTTTTGCCGCTTGTTTTGGAGGGGCAAACGTGGTGTCCCAAAGACTGTTAGCCCTCGAGGTCTTTGTACAGGGCAAATTTATGACTTTGCGAGAGTTACTGGCCTACTTCGAATTGACGCTCGTCTTCACCGTCCGCCATGATTGTTTTGTTTGCCGCGTTGCCGCGCTTTCCGACAGCCAATCACAAGCGTTGAATTCAAATTTGTTGCGAGACAAGTTGTAGCTTCAGTGGTAATACGAGCAGCAAAACTGAACTTTGTCCGGTTGCGGAAAGCAGAACTCGAGTCTACTTTGCGCAACATGTTGCCTCAACTTGCAACACCGTGTTTTGCTGCGAGACAAGTTGGTCACAAACTTGCAATGCAACAATGGTGCGAGACAAGTTGAAGAAAAATGTTGCCCGTATTACTGGACCTTAACAGTGCTTTTATTTTGTTAATGATTATGTTATTGCTGATAAAGTGCACGGGTTCCCTGTGCTTTGGGCGTGCGAGAGGATTTTCATAAACGCAAATTGAACGGGAGCTTTAAAGCTGCCCACGGACCAAAAATTAAGCTTGTTCTTTTGTTTTTTTAAGCGGTGATGCATTGGTGATCTCAAACCCTTTGGTGTGCGATTTTGTGTTTTTCACGCTACGGTGTTCGGTAAAATAAAGTTATCTGCGGTGCTGTGGTTTCTTGTTTGACCTTTCTCAGACCTAAATTCAGCATCCAAACTTCGTTAATCTGTGCTAATCTATGACAAGCACACTGTCTAGTTAAACTTCGATATGCTTCAGCTGCCAGTCCGAAGCTGTTTTCATTAATACATAACTTGACAAGTAACTTTACTTCTGCCACGATGCAATTGGAGCTGGACCGAATTTATTATTGATGCGTAGCATTTTCGATTTACCCTGCAATCAACCATGATTTAGGTCGGTAACCAAGGTTGAGATGACAGATATATCAAGTCCACTTGCGGTTGCATGGTATCTTGAACCCCGTGGTGTCCAGATTGCTTCAATCTCAATTGGTCGCGTTTTCGACAAAGTTTATTTTCATGGTCTACTACTCAAACCCGGTTTAATTATCTGCTCTCGTCGTTCGACTTCTCTCGGGGTTGCTATATTGAAACAAGTGAAACGAGGAACACACGCGGTTGTCTTGCCGTTCGATGCAAACGTCCAAATCAGCGCTTATTTCGCCCTATGCTGTGATGTCTCGTCAAATCGATCCTGGCCCAGTCGAAAGACAGACGCTACTCAGAACTACTACCCAGAACATTACTCATGGCAAACGCTCAAGCATGATTGTTCACATCAATACCAGAAGTATACTAAAGCACATGGATGAATTGAGGTTGACTTTTGGTGATGTTTATCCTTCAATTATCGCAATAACGGAGACCTGGCTGGACGATTCTGTCGCGGACTCTGAAATCTCAATTCTTAACTACTCGTTAGAACGTCTAGACTGGAGCACAAATCGACGAGGAAGAGGGGTAGCGTTTTATTTACTGGATGGTTTGAAATATAGTTGTCGAAGAGACTTAGAGGCAGAGTCGGAAGCAATTTGGATTCAAGCTAAATTATGCAACACCAATTTCTTAATTGGATGCATCTACAGAGCCCCAAACGAATCTCTGGAGGTTTTCAACTACATGGATGATGCGTTGAGATATGCTACACGAAATAACCTCGAAGTCATTATCCTAGGTGATTTAAATTGCTATTGCCTTAACACCTCTCTTCAACAAACAACAAGATTACAGGAATTTCTTATGGCCAACGAACTAGAACAGTTGATAAAAGAGCCTTACCGTGTAACACGCAGCACAAAAAGTCTTATTGATGTACTCATCACCTCCACGCCCAATTTGTTTAAAGCTTCCGGCGCTCTGAGCACAACCTTCAGTGACCATTATCCCATTCACTTCCCTACAAAACTAAAGCGAGTACGAAAACAGACACACCCGTAGCTTGATATTTCTGTTCTTCGACTTATGAGGCAAAGAGATCAGCTACACAAAAAGGCAATTAAACATGGACTGTCCACAGATTGGAATGAGTTCAAACGCCTCCGTAACATGGTAACGAGCATTAACAGGAAAAGAAGAAAGAATTTCTTTGCTTACAAACTTGAATAGAACCGTGGAAATCCAAAAGCGTATTGGAGAACATTGAGGCAAATTCTACCATCTAAAAGCAAAATATCTGGAACCGAAAAGTTGGTTGTTGACGAAATAGAACTGAATGATGGGCTCGACATAGCCAACTCCTTCAACGAATATTTTACAAACGTAGCCTCTACGCTGCTTGAGAACAGACCATCACCTGGCATACAACAATCAGTACCCCAGTCCCAGACTCCATCTAAGATTTTCAGCCTACCTATTATCAACGAGTGGGACATGTTTAAAGCATTGAGTACTACGAATCACACAAAGGCAACTGGTACAGACAACATTCCAGCCAAAGCTTTGAAGATTGCCGCTCCGCATATCTGTATAGTTCTAGCCAAGATCTTCAACCTATCATACAGTACTGGTCACTTCCCCTCCTCTTTTAAAGTGGCTAAAGTAACACCTATTTTCAAGGGTGGCTGTAAAACAGAACGCGACAATTACAGATCTATATCAGTGCTTCCGTGCATCTCGAAGATCTTTGAAGCGTTTACGAACAATGCTCTAACAAACTTTGCACTCGAAGCTGGAATGATAAAACAACATCAGTTTGCCTTTATGAAACACTCGTCAACAACAATCGCCCTCATTAAAGCGGTAGATTCATGGAAAATGGCAATTGACAATACCAAGAAAGTTGTATGTGCTTTTCTCGACCTGAGGAAAGCATTTGACACCATTGATCACAACATCCTACTACAGAAACTTTCAAAACATCTACATGGGAAGGAGTAGGAGTGGTTCAGAAGCTACCTATCGGAGAGATCTCAATATGTCAGCTGCGATGGAATTAAGTCTGAACAGCAACAAATCACCCATGGAGTCCCCCAAGGCTCTGTCTTAGGACCGACCTTATTTAATATACATATAAACGATATATCCAGTGCTTGTAAAAACAGCCAAGTCATTCTTTATGCCGATGACACTGAATTTCATGCAAGTTTCAATGATGTTGGTACTGCTGAACAGTGTGTTAACGATGATCTTAATCAAGTAAGCGTTTGGTTGCGCCGCAACGGTCTCATCAGCAACCATAAAAAGTCCGAGGCTATGCTAGTTGGATCAAGATATTCGGTAGCTAACACTCGTGACTTGCAAGTGAAACTAGACGGAAAGCTGTTGAAACAAAGTGAACATTGCAAATGTTTAGGTGTATATATGGACAGTTGCCTAACCTGGAATAAGCACATTACGTATATTGCATCGAGAGTATATCCTAAACTCAAAATGTTAAACAGGATCGCGCCCTTTCTTAGCCAAAGAGTTCTACTGAACATTTGTAAACAAACTATATTACCCATCCTAGATTACGGGTGTATCATATGGGGTGTTTGTGGAAAAAGTAATTCACGACGATTAGAGAGATTACAGAATCAGGCCATGCGTATTATTCTTGCTGCGAATCGCAGAACGTGCTCAAAGGATATGCGTAACAGGCTATATCTGCTATCCTTAGATAGTAAGACGGCGGTTTTTGAAGCTACAATCAGCGTTTAAGATCGTACACAATGTTCACTGTCCGCACCAGTTAGAGGAATATCTTGTTAAGAGGTCTGATCTGCATGGAAGAATACTTAAAGACTCAACACTTTTAAACGTCACACCATCTAAAACGAAAATGGGTCAGTCTACTTTCAAGTGTGACGCTGCACGAGAATGGAACGGATTACCAAGAGAGATCAGAGAATTAAACACTCTTTCTAAGTATAAAACACATATTTTTAAGCATTTTATGGATCAAGACCGTATCAATCGTGTATGTACTGTAAATTAGGTTCAATTTTTTGCTTGTCTGTTTGTCGTTGCTGCTCTTCTTTTTAAATGCTTGTTTTTATATAATCTCCACAATGGTTGTAATTTTTAATGTAAACGTTTACTATATATATCTTCTTGTTCTTTTTTTTTAAAGTAAAATTTTATGAATAGCAGTATTTTATCTGTAAATGCTGATCGCCAGTTAATACCAGGGATCCAGTGATCACTGATTGGCCTTTCAGGTTAAATAAAGTCTTTTATTTTATTTATTTATTTATTTATGTTTTCGTACAAAATATTCGAACGTACAAAGCAAAGCAAAGCACTTTTCAAGCCTAAACTTCTGGCCTAGAAATTTAGTATCGCCATTTTCCGCCGAACCAAAAACCACACAGCGATGACGAGTTCAAAATTGACTACTAACGGCCGGGGTTTGAGCAAATTTGGATTGTACATTTTCCCGCTAATTTCCGATTTTGCTTGATTCTTGCTGACACTCACTCTTAAGGCATCTTATGCCCGGGTCTAATGCCATACTTCACATGAGCCGAACCCAATTTAACTAATTAGGTTCATGTGAAGTTCGGCGTTTGACCCAATTAAGTTCGACTGATTCTATTTGGAGCCGCTGAGGCGTTCTTCACGACTGGCCAGCCGTGAATAACGCCTGAAGACCGACTTTGGGTCAAACGCCGATCTTCACATTAGTCGAACCAAACGCATAATCAAAGGTCTAGGTCTAAAGGTGTCATTTTAAACTTTACCTTGAAAAACCACTGACCAATTGCAACAAGACCGCTTTTGTTATTTGTTTGGTGTAGCAGTTTTGTTCGACTGAATTAAGTTCAACGTTTGACTCAAACAGGCGTTCTTACAATTATTTGAGTCGACCCAAACTGTCATTAGGTTCGGCTCGTGTGAAGTACGGCGTTTGACCTGGGCCTAACAGTATCCACCAGACAGTCTTTTTTAACATTTTTTCCCAAATGTCGTATTTCCAATCTGTCAGAAGAATGTTGAAATTTGAGAAACAAAATTTTATAATACCTGCCTTCTCCTAAAAAAAGCGGTCCAAATAAAGCTAAGAAAAAGAGAAGGCAGATGACATCCAGGACCTTCTTGTCATGGAGATTAACACGGGAAAGCCTAAGTTCTAAGTTCTAGCTTGTTGGCGCGATGCCTATTATTAAGTTTGCGTCGCTTGATTATTGGCGCTGCCTGTTTATCAGCCGCGACTTAATTGTCACCTGATTTTTTCAAAAATAGTTATTCTCCTAAACGGCTTAGGCAAACTTCCTCGTTATTGTTCAAGTGGCTTGAAAATTTATAAGTAATAACGAGGCAGGAGAAAATTCAAATTTAGTAACGAAAATCGAGAATTCTGCCTTAGCACGGATGAATCCTCCCGTTCAAACGGAGCAATGGAAAGAGCTTCCGATGAAATCTCATGAGAAGAATTTATCACGTACTCACATAAGATTGAGGTTTACTGTAGATAACTTAACAATATATTAGTGAACAAAATACCCCAAAACTAAGAGTGATTGTTCATGTCGGTTGCAGTACAATGTTTGAGTTTCGTAATCGTTATAAAGGCGTCTTTTAACGTACGTTTAAATTTTGGAAAATTGAACGAAAATTTGCGATAAACATTTCCTGAAGTAACACAGGCGAGTATCTGAGAAGCCAAATAAATGATGAAATCCGTGAAGAGTTCAGTTTTCATGATTAAAATACTGAAATTTTCGCCCGAATTATAACAGGAAATAACATATTTTGTTCATTATCTCAGCCATTCAAAACAGTTTAATCTTTATAATCTGTCTTGAACCTTTTCCCTTTCTTTAGAGCAGGTGACTGGAGACAAATGCCATCAACATCACTTATTTTGTTAATCGATGTTTAATTCCGGTGATACAAAAGGAGGGAAGTATGGAAAAGCACATGCCAAGTCCAGAATTTAAAAAAATGAAATGGTCAAATTTCAGTACCAAAGATAATAATAAACTAAAAAGCATTCTGTATTTGTGGGTCACTACTTGGCGAAAGGTCTCCAAGTTTAAATGAATATCATTATTGTTGTTGTTGTTATCAAAATCATATGAATGCAATTAAGGATTTACAGTACGAGTGATATTTCGAACATTCTCAGCCTTTAGGAGAACGCAATTTAAAAGAATTTTTTGAATATAAATTGAAAATGAAAATCGTAACCATTCAATAAATACAGCCAAGAAAAATTACGACAAAAATTGTTCGGAAAGGAAAAAAATATATGGCTAAAAGCGTGTATAATTCCGGTCTGATATGCCTACATCTGGACTGTGAAGAACGCATCTTTAGAAAATGCTGGTTGAATTTTATCCTGCTCATCAAAATTCGATAAAGATAAAGATAAAGGGGTCTCCTCGTGCTATTTTTGAAATAGAAGTGCTTAAAGCTAAAGTTAAGTGTTGTTTAGTAGCTACCTTGTCATGGTAACCTATTGTGTCACGAAAATGATAACGGCGTTTTCAGCAATGATTAGACAGTGTTTTGATACCATGATTGTAGCATCAACTGATAAAGAGTGGTTATAATGACTCATCAAATTATCAGTCTTGGAAAGTGCTGGAAACTGTTTTGAGCTACCTTAAATTTACGCTAAAGTTACAACTCACGTGTTGCGCGAGAACGAAGCAATAAATCACGAGAAATACGAAAAGAGGAAACGTTGACACAAAAACGAAATATGTTTCTCCGTCAAACATATCCTAAGTCTTCCGTTTTTCCCTTTGTTTTATTATAATTGCTATTTAAAAAAAAAATAAAAACTGCGTTTGTTTGTAACCTTCACACATTTCTACCTGCTTTGAGGATCAAATAAACAAAATTTAAGTACTTAGTTTAAATAAGTGACTAATTCCTTTGAAATATTATCATTCTTAATCATTTTTTTAAGTGACAACTGACAACGAGTTACAAAAGACTATTTTACCTCAGAAATGCTGTAAATTTTATAAAAAGCTTCTTATCACTTCTTTTCGTCAAATTTAACGGTAAAGCCTACACAAAGTATAACAATGGCACTTTTCTGTTTTCTGCACAATTTTCTGATTTTCTGCTGTTGTGTCACACCTATTTAGTTAAATGTACACAGCAAGCTTTGACACTAGTTCTGAATCAGTTCAGCCCAAGTTTTTTGAAACATAAACTTTTTATGAAGCTGTAGTTTGTTATTTGCGTTCATAGACCAGGCTGATATCTTCTTCAAAACACTCGATTAAGTTATGATTACATTGAAATAATTACAAAGGATTTCCTTTTAATGACGACTTTTAATTATGCGGCCAGGACCAAAACGAGGAAGTGAACACGAGTCGTTGAAAAGAACTCATAAAGTCTGTGCATGAAATCCCGCGATTTCATAATCAATCGCTACTGATAAACGTACAGTTCCAAGTACTTCAACAGTTTGGTAAGAAATCGATCGAGGAAACGAAGTCTTAAGCAACATGGGTGATTCTAATAGCGCTTCTAAAAGTTTTGGTCCTAGTTTCACAGCGTCCCAGCCAAGTGCCGTCTCTATTGCTTTACAAACCGCAGTTCTGAGCCCCACGTTCATAGCAAACTTCCTCGGTAACATTTCTGTTTGCCTGGTTATTTGGGGCACGCGTTCCCTCAGACAAAGACCAAGCAGTTCTATTTTGGCCAGCTTAGCAATGTCTGACTTCTCCTTGCTGTCGTTTCTCCTCTTCCGTTTGATTTGGCTGTACGATGTTCAAGCAGTAAACAAAGCGTGCGAACATTTTATAGTGCTGTTTATAGTACTGTTGTACGTCAGCATTGGTCATATTTGTCTTCTCAGTTGCGATCGCTACATTGCTATCATATATCCTCTGAGGTACACTGAAATTGTCACCAGAAGAGGGGTGACGCTAGCCTTGTTGGTTGCCTGGGGTGCCCCTGTGGTTTCCACGGTGGTTTTGCCTCTGTGTTTTGGTGGCGGAGCCCACTCTCAGTTTCGAACAAGCCTGATCGGTTGCTCTGAGTCCACAGGCGAGCCACCCTCGTTGTACAAAGTTCATCTCGCATTCAACGGCACCCTGTTTCTGGTGATTCCATTTGTGGTGACGATTTTCGTCTATGGCCATGTCGCCAAAATCTCTTGGTATCAGAGCAGCCGAGTTGAACCTGGCGAAAACCTGAATCCCGAAACTGCTGAGTTAAGAAGAAGGAAGAAAAAAGAGATGAAATGGATGAAGACAATAGGTAACCAGAGCTTTGTTAGTCCTAACGGTACACTTTAAATTCACTTTGCTATTATTCTAAGTTCATTTTTGGTCACTTTACTCTGCTCCGAGTCGTGATTCGTTTGTTGTTGTCCGAACCACGAGTAATGTGCCAGCTATAAAATGTCATTGCCTCTTGAAACTGTGGCCTGAATAAAATAAAAAAAAAATAAAATAAAAAGTTAAAATTAAAAAACAAAACTCGAAAAGAAAGGTAGAAATGCAAACAGAAGCCAGCAAGACTAATTTTACATATTTTGCCTAACTTTGTCAGTAAATAACCTGGAAGATTCTTGAAAGAACCTCTGAATTTAAAAGAAAATATTCCGGTTAGAGGAAAAGCTTTGTCCAACGTTACATGTACAATGTGTGTCTTACACTTTGTACACGTCTGCTAGTACATGTTTGCCGCTCCTCTCTGCAGCAGCCTGTTAAGAAGCCTGTTAAGTGCTTTTTTACTGTTTTGAATGATTAGCATCGTATTCCATGATAATTATTTGACATTCATATACAGTTCGGGTCGAACTATAAAACAACATCGATCAGTGTGATCAATCAAACTTATGTCGTCTCTTCCAGAGTTGCTTTTCGTCTAAGTTACTTGTTTTAACCTGGTTATTGTGTTTTTTTTTCCTTTTTTAACTTGTGATTGCGTTAGCAAGCTACGAGTTACAGTAGGTGATCAGATTATTGTTTGTGTTTTTTTTCAGTTATGGTGATCGGCGCGTTCACCTTGTGCTATCTCCCAGGATTCATCTGTGTACTGCTCACGGTAAAACTTGGCCCCAGTCGAATTCCCAACGCACTCCGCTCTGTCGTCATTGTGTTGACAGCAATAAACAGCGCTCTCAACCCGATCATTTACATGTTCAGATCCAACGAGTTCAGAATCGCCTTCAAGAAATTATTCAGAGGTACTTCGATTGTTCCGCTGCCGACTGAAGGCAAAAAGAAAGCCCGTGCTGATAGGCCATGTCTGAAAGTTTCCACAGGCGACCAACATGGTCGTCAGCCCTCATTCCCAACTGTTCCAACTGAGGATGTGAAAGCCTTAAGTTGTCGTATACCGGCAAGCTCCGAGATTGTTGTAAACGTGACTGAAGTAAACCTGCCATAACTATATGTGGGTCCAGTGGTGATTAGCTCTGTCTGCCTGGCTGGTGTTAGAACCAGACGAAATGTTCACCATGTTCGTTTAACATTCAGTTTCCACTCGAAACTTGAGGTCTACAAATATGGTTATCATTTGAGGCATTTGTCTTTTTATTTTACAGTATCCACCAGGCAGTTTTTTTATTGAGGTTTTCAGTTGCCTTTGAATCTTGAAGATCAAATGCCAGTTAACGATGTGATTTTCATTGATACACATGTGCAAGTGCCGTTCAACTAATTTAGATTTAATGATAAAAATTATTATAAACAAAAAGCTTCACAAACCTTCTCTGAAAGAAAATCTGAATCAAAAGTGAACCTTTTTTTCTAAATGTCGTATTTCCAGTCATGTGTCAGAAGAATCTTGAAATTTTTCTAAAAAAATTATAATACCTACCTTTTCCTCAAAATAGTGGTCCAAATAAAGTTGGGAAAAAGAGAAGGCAGAATTCATCCGGGACCTTCTTGTCATGCAGATTAACTCAGGAAAGCTTAAGGTTACAGTATACCTTAAGGGGTGTCTCGCGCGCAAGCGATGTAGCGCGTGCGGTTTAAGCTGTAGATACCTAAACCCCATATCAAATTAAAGCTTATGGAGCTGGCTATCAAACTATACCAAGAATTTTGAAAGAAAATGAATTGTCGAATTTTTCACGACCACTTAATGCGAGCGCCCGAATCACCTTTCGAAAGCTACAAGTCAAAGCGAATTTCGTTTTTCGCCAATTTAATTTTTTCCTCGGTTTCAGGGCCCAAAGCGCTTAAAACACGTGTCTGCGTTTTGGTATATTCAATTGCAGTAAAAAGTTACAGAACATTTTCGAAATAGGATTTAAAAAATGTGGAGTGATCGTACAAAAATCGCTCTCGAAGAAAAAGTATCTCGAAATTAACAATTCCCAGAGATATGTTAAACTAGCCACTGTCCAAATTTAAGAGCAATTGAACAAAATCCCTTTGAGTTATAACTCTTTAAAATGTCTGCTTCAAGTGAAAAGATTTATTCGAGAAAACAGCGCTAAGAACAATTTTATGCTTCGCAAACAAACTCCGCCCACAAACGCCTTCAACTGGGTTCTCAGATAACTAAGCCAATCAGTGCAGGGAAAGTTTATTACCGTTAACCCCCTGGTTAAATTTACGCGGGAATCTCTAAAAAACTCTTGTGTTTAGCAATGCGCTCAAGGAACCGAAGGCAGAGAGATAATTTTCCTGTAGCTCGGTTTTTCTTGAAGCTGGTCTGGCAAAATGGGGAAGACTAAAAAGGATACGAACGCTAGAGTGGCTGAGCGAAGGAAACAAACAAAAGAAAGCGCAGAGAGCAACTGTGTGTGGGCAACTGTGCATGGATAATATTTCAAATGGTCTCAATGAGTCCGACGATATCGGACTCAGCATCCTGTTATTGCTGTCAAGTTCCGAAATTTTTACAGAACCTTTCTTTTCTCTTACCACGAATATTTCCCCGCCTTATACGATAACTATAGCTTCATCTGCGTGGCGAACTTTCGCTTCTTCACTCATTGATGTATTTTCATTCGTTCTTCGCTGTTTTCGCTTTTTCGAACTGGTCCATGGTTTAAACGTGGTCTATGTTTACTTATAACTTAATAGAGACACGCCTAATACCAAAAATGCTGGGTAGTCAGAACAACAATGCTGATCAACTGAGTAGTCAATTCGTGACATCCATATAGGTAATTCCCGCGAAAATCGTCTCGGTTGATTGCATACGCGCCATAGGGCTGTCAATCAAGAGGTAACTTTTACTTCCGGTGAAAACGTAAAACCGCCATTTCTCCGCCAATATTTAGCCTTTTTCAAAATTTTTTTTCAGAAATTAGAGATTATTCTTCGACCACTATTTTGACCCAAAAATCCAAATTTGAAGAAAATTGCCGACCCGAAGGTATACTGTAACCTTAAGTTCTAAAATAGGCAAGAGCCCCAGGAGATAATATAAATATTGCAATTATATTGACATTCACTGTATGAATATTGTCCTCTTTACGTTTTATAATTGTTGTCGAAGCTGTTTTCAATTGGGCTTCGTGAGACGAAAACGTTAGCAATCACTTTAACCAATCACGAATGACACAGACAATCTATTGAACCAAGAACTTCAAACAAATCAGTGTAGCCGACGCGACGCGCGAAAAAACGCGCGGAAGCGATTCTTGATTAGTTCGGATTTTTGTTCTGAATGGATGAGAAACTGGTGCCAGTTTTTTTAGCCAATCGCGCCGCGTAATAATGCAAAACCAAAGCTAATGTAAATCGCTTTCGACACTCAAGTGAAAACCGTTCTGAAAGCAGAAATTGTCTAAATTGAACACATAACAAAGTTTTCAGCACCCCAGCCGATGAAGCCCGATTAAAGCCCCGCGTCTTTGACCAAAAACAATTATTGGAAGATTGATTGGCATTGAAATTTTGGTCAGAATATAAATTGAAAGACAATTTTGGCTTCCCGATCGGAAAGTTTTCGAAATCAAACGGGACGTCTTGAAGGGTAGTCCAAAGTTTCCAACCGATATATCCGAGTGGAAAATGTGCTTACCATTTGCAATTCTTTACTGCCATCTTGGACTTATGATCAGGTCGAACTCGTCCTAGGCTTCTCTCGGTAAATTGGGTTTTTTTGAGTTAATGGTAAAATGGTCAATTCGAACGGAACTTACGATTAGGCATTTTTGCTTGTCATTTGCACAGACCTTTGACAAACCAGTTTCGCCTTGTAAATGTTAAACAACCCAGAACTTTGGTAAACTTTACCCAGGCTTGCTCTTCAATCAGTTGAACTTGCCATGAAGATAGCGCCGTCTATAAAGATGGCGACCAAGCGAAGTCACTGGACTGGGGCAGGGACACTTCTGAGATTGCAGTCAACCGGAAGACCTAGTTAGTTTAGAGGAGCGTCTTTTTCTTCTGGGGCATAAAAAACGAATATTAAGTGTATCATAGTCACTTGTACATCATCCCCCAGAATTGGTAAGCTGTCCCAATGGGGACTTGTGCGTACTTTACGAAACACCGTTTTGAATCTAGCACCGTACTTTTGGCTTATTTTTATAAGCCTGTTTAAATATATCCTCTAGATCTCCTGTCCACTTTCAACCAATCAATCCGTCAATCAATCAATCAATCAATCAGTCAGTCAGTCAGTCAGTCAGTCAATCAATCAATTTATTAGTGTCAAAACCTTGGATATGGAGACCTTTCGCTCACCTTTTACTTAATTATTTTTTACCATATAGTAAATAGATAGATAGATCGAAAGACAGACAGGTAGATAATTTCGTTTACAAAAACGGTAAAATTAATAAATTTCAACCCCACTTCGACTATTTTTCAACTCCACTTCGATTATTGCAATACTATATGGAACAACTGTAAGAACTGATAAAGGGTTCGCTAAAAAGCTTCAGAAACTTCAGAATTTTGTCGCTCATTATGGTTGCAGTCTCGATGATCTGTTTTTCTGATCTGAATTTCATGCTGCATTTTCAAGCTGAAAGAAAAAGCCTGAATCAAAACAAAATGTCGTCAAATTTAAACATCTTAAGACATCTTAATCCGGACATTTTTTTTTTTTTTTTATTCCGAACCTTTGTTTAAACGCAAACTGTGTGATGTTTTTTTATCATAATGTTAATTTACCTCTGGTGCAATGTCCCATTAAAGCACCAGGGGCCCGTTTCTCGAAAGCCCCGAAATGTTTTCGCACCCGGAAAGCCGTAGCAAAATCTCAAACCAGATGATTACAGAGTTGTTTTATTCGCATATTCTTAATATAAACAGAGGTTCTCTTCATACAAGAAGTTTCAGGCGTATACACTTCTCCGTTTTCAGATACAGATGAACTAAAAATTGCTTTACGGGTCCGAAACATTTCCGGGGCTTTAGAGAAACGGGCCCCAGGTCTGTAAATTTAAGATTTACAGACAGTTCATTAAGTTTGTTCATGATATGGTTCAGATCCTCCACCGATTCAAGGAACTATCGAATTATTACCACAAATTGGATTGAAGAAGGTCCAGTGCTCTAAATAATTAAGAGGAATTGTGCTCGGCAACTTTCGAGCAACTTTTGGCGTTTGGAGCAACTTTTTGCGGTACTAGCAACGTCGAGCAAGTTTTGCCTTTTTGAGCAACTTTTGAGCAAATTATTGGTTCAGGGCTCATATCAGCCACGAAAAAGTCAACGATTTCATAGAAAAACTTGTGATTGGTTAAGAACCATGACCGCGGATCCATTGTGAACTGCTTTTTACTTTTGACCTACCGAACTTTAAGTTAACGCTAGGGAAAAACGCATTTAGAATTTCAGGCGCGGTTCTTTTTAATGATTTACCCACATCAGTAAAAGAAGCCACCTCGCTTTCCATTTTTAAGAACTCTCTTAGTTTTCATTTTAGCAATTAGTTTTCTACCAATGTAATACTTAGATATACTTTGTTCTCTTTTGTTGTATTGATCTAGAAAAATCGTACTTCATAGATATGTAATTTCCTTCTTATTCAATTTTTAAACTCCTTGTTCATAACTTTGCGGTAATTTTTATATCCTGAATTTTTTATCATGTAGTCTTGATTTTGCGCAGGACCGCTTTTGATACCGGCCTATGGCTGATGGGACTACCCTGCCTAAATAATCAAGGATGACTTGACTTGACTTGACTTGACCAGACTCGACTTCCAGTAGTCCAAACAAGCATGTTCTTCCCTCTCCATACGACCATTGATACGTTTAAAATAATTTGAGGTTTACACTAATGTAAACGTTTCCATATTTGAGGCTCACAGTTTGATTTTGGTTATGAAACGGAGCCCACCTACCCCTCCCCCATTTCTCGTATTTCAAATCAATATTAGTCATCATTTCAATGCTATCTGGATGAGGAGAGATTGGATACTAGTTATCTCTTCTTGTCACATCACGTGTTCGCTATCAACAACCTTTCTAGTCTATTATCACCTACTCAATATATTTCACCTTCTATGAACCTGTTATAACTTATTTTACGCTACTTTATTCATATTTACATAACTTAAAATGAAGCTCTTCCGATACAAAAAGCCATTTCTACAAACCGAATAAAAATATCGACAAAAATTCTGCTCCCCTCTTCGATCATAACGCTTCCCACAGATAAGAGATCCTTTCAGGGACTGAGGGGGAGAAGTGACGAGACATTAACGTTCAAAGCAACTTTTAAACCTATAAAAACTACATTCTTCTTATTACATCTTTCGCTTTTGAGAACTTATTATGATGCTTAAACGGATTAGCCGATCAGAAAAGCAAACAATAACAAACTAGCGTTTCATCGAGATCAAAATTTCACGTTTAGTCGATCAGAACACAAAAGTGGAATACTCCCAATCCGTTCCACAAAAATGCTGGTTTACTCCCTTCCCAGCACCCTTCCCCCTAACATAAAAGAATCTAAGTATAGATAAATTCCCCTATCTCGAACCCTCAAGGAAAACGAAAAGAATGGCTTGAGAAAACGGTGGTTTGAAATAGCCGATATTAAATGACTGAAAAGTATACTCAAGGGGGAAAAAGTAGTTTGAGATAGTGAGGTTCTACTCTATCCCTGATTGGAAGGAATGTTCTTGAATTTTTGTGGTATGTTAATACCATTATAGTGAAGAAATATTTACATAATGTTTGGTCAATTGTCACCTAGCTATTTAATACATTTATATAGCTATCTCTACTAGTAACGAACGTACATCTAAGTCTGAGAAGTAAAGAATTCATCGAGTATCGTGTTTTCGTTATCACTCAGTGAACGAAGGATAGTCCTTGGTTTTAACTCGGCGCTGTACACTTCTTTTTCATTATCGTTGATTTGAGAGATTTTCAGAGATTCGGGAGTGGCTTCAAACAGAGTGAACGCTCCACTCTCGCCATTGAAAAATCTGAAAATAAGACAAAACGAACAAAGTTTGTGAGCCTTCTAAAGGAACCATTTCTATAAAAAAAATTGTATCAGCCCTACTGCTACTTCGAGAGAGTTACGCACGCTCAATTTGATTTCTCGCGCGCAAGTAACAACCAATCAGAAACAGTGCAGAGGTGTTCGTGGTGTTACGTCATTAATATTAAGTTGCTGACAGAGACAGAGACTGATTGACAAACCAAACAGATCGACCAGGCAGACAGATGAAACAGACATGACAGAAAGACAGACAGACAGACAGACAAAGCTGCCACACTGCTGTCTGCTGACGCTGAACAGGGAGACCAAACAAACAGAAAGACTAGACAGACAGATAAACAACACACCAGAAGACATACAGTAAACAAAGACTGTACCGACAGACGAATAAGACAGATCTAGATAGAAAGAGTAACTAGACAGGCCGGACATACCAAACAGAAAGATAGGACTGGCAGATAGGCAGACCAAGCAAACAGAAAGACCAGACAGACAGGCATAAAGACAGGCATAAGGACAGCTCACTCAGACAGACAGACTGACAGACAGCTCAGAAAGACATACAGACAGACAGCTCAGGCAGGTGGTTAGACAGACAAACAGATTGATTTACAGACAGACAGATAGACAGAGAGAGAGACAGAATGACAGACAGACAGACAGACAAACAGCCATGCAGACAGATAGAGCTGAGATAAACAGACAGACCAAACAGACGACGAGATAAATAGGCACACAGAGGAAAAATTGACGACGTAAGTGCCGGATCTTCTTGTAGAAGAAAACTATGATCATATATTCTTCACTTACTTGAGTGATGTTTGGACTCTATGTCTATGCATCGGGACCGGACTGTAAAAATTGCCATTTCCAGTCACGAAGTAGTGCACGTTAGAGTGCTCTTCTTTGAGGTGCTGCAAATAACCAACAGAAACACTCAAAGTATTGGTCTCATATTACTCATACCCGGACGTTCACATTTTACCCGAGAAGTTAGCAGATATCTTGCTCGGATGGTAGAGGAAGCGCGGGTGGAGGGGGAGGGGGGGGGGGGGGGAGTAACTGTGACCTTTAGATCGGAGTAAGAGTACCAGACTGAGAAAGAGTTTCCCTTTTTAAAACTAGTGCCTACGTACGATTTGATAATCATATTTCCATCCAATCTCCTATCGATAGTCTCTTACAAAACTGGTCAACAACAGAAAAGAGTCAGGGCTCTGAGAAGGTGACTGGATGTGAAATATATCAAACACGAGAGACGGTGTTCCATCCAGATACCCAAACACCGAGATGTGAGTTGAAAATACGACGCGCAGCGGAGTATTTTTGACGAAATTCGAGTTGTTTGGATGGCCAATGAAACACTGTCTCGAGTGTTTGATATATCTTCTTAATCGAAACAAAAACTAAGGAGTAAACGAAGAAGTAAAATCGTCAAAACCTATGCTAATTAAGACCAGGTATCCAAACCTCCTTTACAGTTGTGATTTTCTTTGTTTTAACTTGACGAGTTATTAATGAGTTTTAGAATGGAATTTGAGACTCCTAATCGATCTCGCACTCATACCGCTATCTAAAAGTCTCTGTTTGATTCTCTTGTAGCCTCACGTTTAAAAGATCCTTTATTGATTGTCGAGGACTGAACGACCTACTTTCTCTCGCAAGCCGCCGAGAATACATAATTTTCGAAAACATATTCTAAAATACCTCTAGAGGTTCTTCTCTTTCTCAGTTGAAACGAAAACGCCAAAAAGGCCGATTACCATACGCGCTATTCTCCAGCTTACAATCTCCATCAAAACCGCGCTGTGGGTTCTGTTGACAACCCAGGAAGATTTTTACAATGATCTGCCTCTCGTCTGTTCAGTTAATTTTGGAAGAATCGTTCCCATTATTCAAAGATTACTTAATTAAAGCAGATTTATTTTTTCGGCAAATTGCAAGCGCGCACCCATTGTTCCATCAGATTTTGATTTTTGTCCCAGTGGAGAGTGGATTTTTTAAGTACGCATGCGCGAGACATCGAAACGGTTACGCGAGATATACGCTGGACTCAGCAAGCACTGCAGGATGGGAAGTGTTACTCACCTGCAGATTGTGATCGTGACCACTCAGGTAAGCCGTGACGTCATTCTCTTCCAGCAATGGCTTGAGTTTAGATTCCAAATATTGAGTGTTGCCATGAACACCGGCTGACAGGACTGGATGGTGACCAGCCACTATGAGATAGTCAGCGCTGAAACGCAATTAAATATAAGTTAAATGAGCTCTTACTAAAATTTAAAATAAATTAAGTTACTCGAGCACAGCCATGGTCATACGGAGGATTAAGGTCTACGCTGGACATGTGACACGTAAGACACGTGACACGAGACACGTGAGACTATACTACAGAAGCTCTGTGTGAGTGTGGCCGGCAAGACTCACACTGAATTAGGCCATGCGTTGGACACGTTGTTAACACGTGTTGTATTGTTTATGACGTAACGGATTCTATGATCAAGTAAACCGCTTGCCTTTTTAAGTATTTCTTATCCGTTTTTGCTATTGCCCCATATTTTAAAATCTAAGTAATAATTCTCCTTACTGAGAGCCTACATTGTCATTCCTGCCAGTGATGAGAAAGTGGTACACGAGCAATAAAATACTCACCTGGAATCTCTGAGCGTCCTTTCTATCCATCTCAGTTGCTCTTGAGGACCGGGCAAATCCTTTAAATGCCTCTGACTAGACAAAAAAAAGGGAAATTCAAATGAGCAGTTGAACAGAGTGCGTCTTAATTTTTTTAACCATTATCAGCTATTACGCTAGCTCGTGAAACCTTTTCCATGTATGCGCACAGATGGCTGATGTGAAACCAGTGCTGACTTTCATATACAACGTTTGGACTATCTTTCTCGTTTGGCCTCGAGGTTTACACAGTGCCACTTTTGACAATCGCAAAATAGGAGTCACCTAACCTGGGACGGACTTCATGAAACTGGTCCAGTGGATCAGTCAGTGAAGACTTGCGCCTTGCCGTTAACTAGAATAGTATTATTAATAATAGTAAATGATAGTAAATTCTACTTACTGTTTACAGCAGAGTAAGGTCGTATCTATCATTACCAGCTGAACTGTTTTGGATGATCCGGGTATCTCCAAAACTGAAACATTGAGAGATATATGAAGATAACGCCAATTTTTTTTTTAATTTTTTCTTTTTCTTTCAGGATGTCAAGGGCAAAGAATGAAAAAAAAATGCTTTGGTGTATATCGTCATTATTTACGTAGCATGATGCCAAAAGCACGGAAATTATATGAAAACTTCAAAAATTCTTTTATTCCATCGCATTGGTTGGTTATGACTTACATCCACACGAGGGTTACTTGATGTTTCGAATTCGGGATTATGTAGATTGTCAGTTGAACTGCCTTTGGATTAGCGCGACATGCAGTCGCAACCCCATATTTAACCAGCCAGGTCTAAAATGACTTGTTTAAATATATTGTGACACGTGTATACAAGCTTGTATCAACGTTTAAATTGTCTTTGTTGGGTAACTTAAAATACCATCAACATAGCGATGTCACGGACGATGTATCTTGAAAAAGACAGTCCTAATAATTTTTCAACTTTGTCATTTGTAATCTGTTTAAATTTTCCTTACTTTATCCGTGGACTTTTCTCTCTTTGGTATTTTTTCCACTTTGGAAAATTATCATTTTGTAGTTCCTTCAGTCTGAAAGTAATTGAATAAGTAAAATGCTCCTTCATCTGAGTGGAGAGGTTTTGGGTATTCACCAGATAGAACGGAATGCTTGAACATAGAAACCTGGTTTAAAATAATAGGATTTCACCGACGGATAGTAAATAACTCTTCTCTCAATAGCAGTTTATGGTCAAATTTAGCCCTCCAGGCCAGCGCTTGAACATTAACTACTTATAAACTTATATAAACCAATACCTTCTAGCGGTTAACCCTATTATGACATTCTGATTGAAGAAAACGGTCTTTTTTTTTTTTTTTTTTTTTTTGATGCTTGTATAAATAGATGAAAACAACGCAAACGGAAATTCTGTTAGAGATTTGGAGTTCCCTCTGAACGTACGGATTTATTTTTTTTCTTTTTTCGAGTTGGACATTTTCCATTACCTTTTCACATTTCCATGATACCATTTGCATTTGTGATCGGGCACGCGAGAGGTAGCTGCAATCTTTATAGTCGAATAGGAATTTAAGAAAAATGACCCCAAACTGTCATTTCCGTCCCCCAAAACACGATAAACGCACGATAAACGGTCGAAACTTCTCGGACCTTCTCGAGAAGTGCTTCAGACTTCCAATTTGGATAATTCACACCATAAACAGGGGTGCCTATAAATGGCACACGACAAATCTCCATTGGAATTTCCGCTCGATTTTTGCAACAAGGAATTAAATTTCCCTTCTGGAATATTTTTATTGTTATTATTATTATTATTATTATTATTGTTATTATTATTATTATTGTTATTATTGTTATTATTGTTATTATTGTTATTATTATTATTATTATTATTATTATTAGCATCCATTTTTTTAAGCCATTGTCAGGGGTCTGTCATTTATTTTAATTTCTTACCTTTAGTGTAAAAGAAATCCGGAAAGTGCCAGCGAGGGGAAATCTTAGTGTAAGCTATCTGTGCAGAGACGTTAGAGGCGTGATCGTGATTTCCAGCAATCATGTACCACGTGGCTGCTTTTAGGACGGGGCTCGTGTACACACGCTCAAAAGTCGAACAAAAGCGAGGATCTTCAACCGACTTCACACCCTCGTAATAAAAATTGTCGCCTAATCCAATGATGAATTTTACTTCTTTTAAATCGGCTTTCTAAAAAAAAATGTAAATGAAAACACCAATTAGACAATACATTTATGTATGGTCCCTGTCTTACAATTTTCAAAATGGCTTGACCGCTGTATGTCTTAGACGCATTCTGCACGTTTACAAAGAAAACAAAGTGCCGAGTAAAAAAACGGCAGCATTATGTGTAAAGGAGTATGTTATTGATCAAATAGCATGGAGATGGCTGCATGTTGACCAATTCCTCTTTTGTGTGCTAATATAATATGGATCGAAACGCAGTCGACAGGTCCATGAACGCACACACAAAGAAAAACGAATAAGGCCAGTTTCCAGTCATCTTGCTAAATACAAATATTATATGGGTATAGAAAACCATTGTCTTGTCGGGCACAGCGGGATAATCCCGAGTAGGCAAGATAACCCCATCTTGTCGGCAGGGGTAGCCAATCACAGCTCAGGATTTGATCATGCTAGAAGTTTCATTCATTGGTTTAATTTTCATTATGCAAATTTCAAGCGTGACCAGTAACATTGCCTCTAAATTTGTAAAAGAATACAAAAGAAAATGCAAATGGATTCAGATTACTTTTCGATATGCATTAGCTCTTGAACGAGCAAGAGTGAAAACTCTGCTTTTGTGAAGGCGTGATGGCCTCATGGTTAGTGCGCGCGAGTCCGGATCGAGCGGTCCGTGTTAGAGCCCTGGCCGGGGACACTGTTTTGTGTTCTTGAGCAAGACACTTCACTTACACAACGTCTCTCTCCGCCCAGGTGTATAGATGGGTACCGGCGAATTTAATGCTGGGATAGATGGATGGACTAGCATCCCATCCAGGGAGGAGTAGAAATGCTCCTGGTCGCTTCATGCTACAAAAACAGGGGATAAGCGCCGGCCTGATGAGCCTCTTGGCTCGCATGCGGACTTTATCTTTAAACTTTATCCAAGCGTTTGAATAGATTATTTTCATTCACGAGTTTTGTGACGAAGCCTTGAACAACGAAAATGAAAGCTCCGAGGAAAGCTCTTGAAAGGCCAAAAATATATGTCTTTATTAACCAAGCGTGAGGGCCGTACCAGGAGAATATCGGCCCGAGGTTTTGACAGTACAGACCAAGAACAGCGAGTTCCGTACAGCAAAGACCGAGGGCCGATATTCTCTCAGTACGGCCTTTATGCTTGGTTAATAAGAGATTTATTACATGGCTGAAATTGTTCAGGAAAAAAAAATTCCCCCAATTACGGACTGGAAAGAGGCACAGTTAACTTCCAACGCGTAATTCTGAGATCGACTCGGCG
The DNA here is from genome assembly GCF_042242905.1 of Orbicella faveolata. Lineage (NCBI taxonomy): Eukaryota > Metazoa > Cnidaria > Anthozoa > Scleractinia > Merulinidae > Orbicella > Orbicella faveolata. Next base: position 7,027,436 of record NW_028301558.1, on the reverse strand, counting down.
TTTACTCACGTTAACTTTGATATTCTCAAAGAAAAAGAAGGACAAGAGAATTAGAAAAAAGGGGAAAAGAACTTGTTACGAGTAAGTTAATAGGCTTTTGGCAAACTAAGTAAGCCCCCACAAAACAACTAGAAAATCGTCAATAGTGGCGGCAAGGGATCATTCGGAACAGTCCAGGTCCAATACTTAGAAAACTTTAGACCGGCTATGGAGCAATTTGATTGGTTGATTTTAGTTACTGGCCCTCTAAAGAAGTCAGTATGATAAAGTCGTTATACAGTCTTGAAACTTTATCTTTAGTAATTTCTCTTTTCTGTAATCGCGTGAGTGGCTTACAACCATAATTTTATCTTTATTGTTCTGTGAAATCTACTCATTCAAAAATCCAGAGATGATCGCTTATGGCAAAGCAAGACGGCAATAACCTTCTAGAAGGCTGTCACAGCCATATGACAGCCATATGATCGCGTTATATGTTTGAGATGCTGTCTTCCCTAAAATTATTCATGATGAATATTTGTGGTTCTTGCTATACTCCGATCGAATTACCTCACTAGACATATGAGTCCCATGTGGGATCTGGAGTGCAAGTCACGGGAAGAGTAGGTCAAGGTTACTGCAGAGTTTTCATTAGTGCAAAATTAACTATTGACAATGTGAGAGTTTTACAGATTGTTAAATATAACTATGGGTCAAATAATTTTGCCACCCACTCAAGTGAAATATTTTTAACGAACTCTCACATGTTCAATATTTTTTCTATTGAGCTGGAACTTTGTACATGTCTTAATTTTGCTCTGCTCTTTTCGATTCTGAAAATGTTTTTCTAGTCGCTTGTCGTTCAAGGATTGAGAATTTGTCCCGTGACGCCGTCATGATACAGGGATGAATCCTCAGGGATTAACGACACGTTATCGCACATCTCCGTTGGACTGCAGCGTATTATCTCGCTGAACAGAAGGCAATAAAACATCATATCAAACACCCTACCGTGATAAAAGAATAAAGCTTAAGGCAGGGATTCGAAACCGCAAAATGTCCAAGATTAATGGACGAAAGAAGTGGGTCCAAACAGCTGTTGTCAAACAATGAAACCATTAAACAAACATGATTTACACACTAACATTAGCAAGTCTATTAAAACGTCGCGTAGTGAAGGAGTTGATTTGTTGCTAAGTACAGAAATGCTTTTCACTGACAGCAGTGACTGCCCCAAGTTAACAAAATAAACTCCTGTACTTAACTAAACTACCCAAGAAAAAAATGCCCAAAGCAGCTTAAAAATCTGACATAAATCCCTGCCTTAGAGGCTATAACTACGCTTGACATATTTTGATTCGTGAGAGCGCGCACTAATTTTTATTTACGAAAGCTGAGCATATTTTACGATTCAAAGTAACATTTGTGAACTTTGACGCCTAGAGTGCAATTCAGTCTCCAAGTCACTGGGAACATTGGCCGCGTCAATGAACCACTGAACGAATATTTCAGGGATCTGAGATGCTCCCTTAGCAACTGTAAAAGAGAAAAAACAGCTTCAAATTTGCATAATGAACTTTGAAAAAATTGAGGAAATTCTTGAATCCTTTGACAGAGATTACTAAAGTTAAAAGATTCCGATTTCGATATGATCTTAAAGTTCGTTACTATAAAATGTCAAAGCCAAACCGCTTGTCAAAACTCTATCCAAGAACCTCTCTTACCCAGATTACGATAAGCATTTTTTTCTGAATTTTTTTCACTTTATTTAGCACCAAATGATATTTTCAAAAATACTGCCTTCCTATTGCAACCCCCTTTCAGCACTTTTCCAACTCCAGATCTAGAATTCAATCGCTTTGGTTGCCCTGTAAAAGAAGCTTAAAGTAGCACCTAACTAAATTTCAGTGTGCAGTTGCTTGTGAAGTTGCATGTGGATCAATTGGTTCTTCGCTAAATAATTTATTAGCTCCCTGATCGCGAACACAACCAATACTTCCGGAAGATTTAGCACTAAGTCGTCCGGTCAAATGAAAATCATCCCTCGGGGCGCCTTAAGTTCTGAGTTATTTTTAAGTTTAATCACCACAGAAACCAATTGATAAGTCGAGCGAATAATACACATTAAAACATATAAAGCCAAAAGCTCTGTTCCCTTAGCTAGTTCAAGTAGAGGCCACCCGTTAAATTTGAATAGGTGAATACAAGCAACCAGTAATAAAGAGATAAGGGATCATAAAACTAAGAGCAAAAGCGTCGTGAAATCAAAAAGCGACTCTTTATAAACTCGTACCTTTCCCATAACTTTCGCTATCTTCTTTTGCATGTACGTGGAATACGGTGGAAGTGGGATCCCGCCGAAGTCTCCGATCGCAGCGAACGTGAGCCTTGGATATTCCGTAGCGCCAACACGGAAACATATCTGTAAAAACAGGAACAGTGACAAGAGCCTAACCTCCTCCATTCATTCCCGGCCATGAGTTCGTTCGATCGACGTCTTTATACTCCACCTTTGTGGCCCCTCATGTTATTAATAAATCTTCGAACCCTGTTCATGTAAGTTGTCAAAATAACCAACATCGCGGTGACGTCAACAATGGTTGGTTTTGGCTGCGCATGCGTACTGCCACCTGTGTCAACAATCCAGAGCAGAGATATTTTTAAAGTGCACGACTGCTGTCTACACTTGACACCTTCATTATAACGGTTGAACGAACAGTGGGAAAAAGAACCTTGATAGTTATTAAACCACAACAAACACAGCTCTTAGTAGATTGCACCAGGTGGTAATATAATTTGTTGCAAGGACTGTTCAGTCTCCAACATATCCCCTCTTGTGGGACTAGACAAATTCCCCTGACCTGTCGCAGTAATATGAATGTCATTTCACTCGAATAATGTCGATTCACTTCCAAGCAGCCTTGAAATACGTATAACACAGATTTTCATGGTAACTTGCACAATCTGGTAAACACTACGGAATGAATCGAACTCAATTTTTTCGGCCTCCTAGCTTAAATGCAGGAAAAAACGTAACATCATCCGCATTGAGGAAGCTTGCTGTTGTAAGTAGGCTAGTACTAGATTTCCCCCATCTCTTGGCACTGTGTATTCTCCCTTTATCACTAACAAACATTCATAAAAAAGGTCTAAAGCTATGGATCGTGTTTTGTTTGGACTAAGTCGTTTGACAGGCCTTAAAGGAATGCATAAATCGAAAGACGTGTGTAGTGCTTAAATAGATGTCGACCTTTTGCCGTTTTGAAATGTTCGCAGCCGTCTGCAAATTTACTGACGCCTTGCAAAAAAGGATTTTAAATATTTTGGCAAAAAATGAAAATTGTACTTATCCAACTTGAGGTTGGAGATTAAGATGTTACTGGTAGATGCAGACGTACGCTTGTCCGTAAAACTTAAAATATTTCTTCCTGTGGTCCGCCTTTCTTGATAATTCCACAACCTTTAAGACACATTTCAGACTGTTTTTAAAATGCAGCTTATTAAAGGTTTAGGACAATCAAAACAACAAATAGACAGGCAACATCAAGGCAAACATCTATTTTTTTTTTCTTTTTTTGCTAAACTGAAAGATAATCACAAAAAATTGTTGATCTTGTTTTTATTCGTATTATGACGAATTCAATGCACTTTTTATAAAAACGTTTCATTGTTCTGCTTTCATCCTTTAAATTTTCCAAACGCATAATGCTATATTTTCTATTTGCAAAGCTCCATGGAAGAGCACCTTTGGTGAAGTGGTCCCTTGCTGAAATAATGTTATTTTTGTTTATTTATGATTCTATATTGTTTGTCAACCGGTCCGTATAAAGACTACAAACGCTATTTAATTAGTCACCATTTTTGTTAAATGCCTTTTCTACCTATAGTTAGGGCTGTCCCTAAGAAGCTCGGAAACTTTTGGGCACTGAACTTTTTCAATTTCGGGAAACTTTTCTAATTTGGGGCAACTTCTTATGTTCTAAGACAATACAGCAAAATTATGAAGACCAAACTGGCCGTATAAAGCACTCATGAAGCACATTTTTCGCATTTTTTGGTCACAATCGTCAAATATGGCATAGTATTCTAAACATTTCTAAGTTTTCCACAAAGTGAGACATTGTCCGCATTGGTTTCCCTTTGGTTTGAAAAGGTGATTCAACTGGTCAGCAGTGGGTGTTAAATAAAATTGAAAGTGGCGGAGTAGAGGCGGAGTACGATTCCTCATGCTCGAGTGACCCCGAGATAGTTACCAAAGCGCTGGAGTGCGAGAGTAAGCATGCCAGATGGGTTAAATAATGAACGAAAAGATTACAAAAAAAGGTTGCAACTCTTTTTAGCAGGGTATTAAATGCTGAGGAGTCAAGTAACAGTTAAAAAAGGTTCTTTGGTAGGGAAATTAAGAACTTGTAGAAAATGTGAAAAGCAATGTGAAGATTTTGGAACAACTTTTGAGCAACGTTTGAGCAAGCAACCTTTTGAGAACTTTTGAGCATCTTTTTTCTTTTTTTTTTTTGATTTGGAGCACCTTAGTGACAGCCCTAGTTATAATCCGTGTAAATCAGTATATTTTACCCCTGAATATAAGAATCGTGAGCTTGGGTGACACGAGACCTAAGACATGAATACAAGTACCTGACTCCCCAGTCGCTCTCTTATATGAAAATATAAAAGAATGTAGAGCGCGAGGGAGGTGCTGGAGAAAGGATGAACGCCACTGAGAGGAAAATAGAAGTTTATTGGGGCATTCGGCAACAAGTAGAGAGAGTTCATAGGAATCTAATCTCCATTGGCTGACCTCGTTCCAGTGACTTGCATGGCAAACTCCTTTTGATTGACTACACACGCACTTGAAAGTCCATCGGTAGGCATGTGTGGGCTTACAGAACGACTGACCTTGGAGGATTTAACGTCTTTACGGTACATTAAGCTAAACACTTTTATGCGACTACAGCAAATGAAAGGCAAAGCACTTGATGCAACGAGTGTAACACTCAGTTAAGAACTTACGCCAAATCAGGAATCGTTCAGTGAAGGGCCTCAACAATTGGTCAGTAGACAAAACCAAACATGATCACCGTTATAAGCTATTGTTAAAAACTAAACCTCCAAGACCAGTACGGAAACTAAAACCTTTATCATTGACAAGAAAGACGTGTAGGCTAACCTTGAGCTGGAATGATCACAAGATCGACACTAGAGGAACTAAAGATGCTTATATATAAATACATTTATAGTGGATGTACAACTTAGCTATTAACTGAAGTCAATTTTCAGATTCAGATTCTTGACTCGACTCTTCAGGCAACCTGGTCCAGATGTTTCGATTTTTTGTATTTCTACACGCTTTGGAAAACCAAAGTGCACATAAAAAGACTGTGGCAACCAAGGTACCCACAACGGCTAGTAAAACAGCTATAAACGGCCCCATAGGTTACTAATTCCGCGAGGTACTAATACCGGTTTTATTGTCGGTTTTGATTTCGGTGTTAATTTCGGTTGCGTTTTCGGTTTTAATGTCGGTTTCACACTTGGTGTTAATTTCGGTTGTGTTTTTGGTTTTATAAAATCGAAAGCCACGACTGTTCTTGAGTTCCTTGGTCTTAACTGTGCCTTGTACAACTCTTTTCCATTCTCATTGATTTGCGTGATTTTGAGAAATTCAGGAGTGGCTTCGAACAAAGTGAAAGCTCCATAGTAACCATTGAAAAACCTGAAAACAGAAAATGAATGCAAGTGTAAATTGTTTTAATGAAACGCTTCACCACAGAAGCATTCTTGAGGGGTTCAGGGCAGATATGTTTCCTGCTGACCCCTGAATCGCATAGCGAGCCAGCAAAGCGAAATTCGGCATTGCGGCGGTTCTTTGTACTATGTAATTTAGGAGGCTAAATACATGTTTAGCTTTCACTGGAATGTCTACAAAAAAAATCGGGGCAATAAGTGCCTTTCTCGATCGGTCGAAATTCTTGTCTCTTAATACTAAATATAGGTCAGTGGGCGCAATTTTCGTCAGAGACGATCCTTGGCAACACAACGTCTTAGCAACTGGAAACCTTCCTAATTATTGAGTTGAGACAGATGGCTATCTGGTTAGACATGAACTGATATTCGTCAAGTATTGTACATCTCAATCACAGGTTATAGTTTTCAGAAAACTGAAACAATGACAGTGGAATCCCGATTTCTTGAACTCTCGAGTTTTCAAGCCTCGCGGTAACTCGAACCAAAACTCCTTTCCTCCTCCCTCCCCCCCCCCCCCCCCCCCACCCAATCAGATACTTTAATTTTAGCCCCGGTGTCTCAAGCTCGTCCGCGATTTTTCTAATAAATCTTCGTTTCTCCTGGGGGTTCGCAAAAAATCGAGATTCCATTTTAGTCTTTTTTAAAATAACGAGCAGTGGCTTGACGAGAGAATGCCGAGAGGAGTTGAAAACAAAACAAACATTTGTTTCCAAAGAAAAACAGACCTGTACTGGACTCTGTCTTACATACACAGAATCAAGTTACGAAGTCAAATCGCCGAATGAAGTAATTTACTCACTTGATTTTTGTGCTGACAATCTTGTGATGCTCCTTGTTCCAATGGCTTCGCCTGTGAAAATTTCCACCTCCAGCCCCAGATACGAAGTAGTTCACAATAGAGTTGTTTTCTTTGAAGTGCTAAAAAAATAAATATTAAAATAACTTTATTTGTACTGTAACTTAATTTACACCAGCTAGAGGCATAGAGCAGTTCTCAATTGAGTGTTCTAAAACCAAAACCAACCTAATCACTCCAGCCAATCACGAAGGAAACAGACAATCCAGTGAACCAATCAACACTCAAAGCAAATACATGACGCAAAGCGCGGGAAAACGTGCGCGAGCGAGTCACGATTGGTTTTGGTTTTACTTCTGATTGGATGAGAAAGTGGCGCGAGTTTTTTAAGCCAATCACCTGTCGTAGTAATACAAAGCCAAAGCAAACGTGAGTAATATTCGACACCAAGAAGAAACACTCAAGTGAAAACTGCTCCAGCAAATACAGTGATATGACAATGTCAAGATAGAAAATGAAACAAAAAAACCCCCTGAAAAATGGGAATTTAAAAGGAGACCATTTACTTCTATCAGTTTGCAAGATCTGTAACGATTTGGTTTAAACATTGAGCCCAGTACCTCAAGGAGCTCTAATAATGAATTTAGCCTCTTCCGGAAACAATTCCATGAGCGAAATAAACAAGAGTAGCGCGAGTAGTGTATGATGGTTGGAGTGGCATTGTTCACTTGTTTTAATTGCTATATCACAAAAGTTATATTTATTTTAACTAGCACATGAGCCTGATTAACGTTGGGCCATCGGGGGTAAATAAGTCGATTAAAGTTGGCACACCCAATTAGATTCACGGTCAACCCTGTCAGGTCTCAACTTGTTGTAACTTGTTGATAGAGAGGAATTTGTTTACAATATTTGTTTATCATAAAAGTTTTTGTTTCTAATCTAACCCAGATACAAAAAAATATATATTTACCCTGATGATGGAAAGGCACGGCACAAATGAATTGAATTAAGCCCGATGCGTAAAGTACTTTTTGCGGAACGTGGGTTTAAAAGCTCAACACTTAACAATGAACAAAAACGCTTATTAGCGCCTTTGCCACTCGGAAGTTTTTTCCAGGTTTAGAAAACCAACGTCTCTTTCAATGTTACACCCACAGAGTAAATATCTCATCGATTACTGTGTTCCACAAGTTCATTACATGTTTGGTGCCAGCCGATGACGTCGGTAAAGATTTCTTAAGGCGTCACTTCAAAAATACAAGCGGGACGTGATCTCACTTGCAAAGCAATGTTGCCCTGGACGCAATTTCTCTTGTTTCATGGTCAACTGTAAAACGGACAACTTCAAAAGGACATCTTTAAACGGGAGTTTGGGAACCTTAATTTTTACCAGGATACCGAAAGAGTTCCCTGGGTAGGCGGCTGTAGACATTTACCTGTAGACTGTGATCATGGCCACTGAGGTATACCGTGACGTTATTTTCCTCCAGCAGTGGCTTGAGTTTAGTTTCAAGGTATCGAGTATTGCCATGAGAACCGGCTGAGAAAACGGGATGGTGACCAGCCACTATAAGGAAGTCCGCGCTGGAATACAATAAGAAGATATGGTGGTTTTCATTTGAGGAGCTTAAAGCAAAACCCAAACAATTACAATGACCAATTTAAACTAGTGAAAATATTGAGAAAACAAGCCGGTGAGAACATGAAGCAAATATATGCGTATGCGCGTAAAAGACAACGGTGGTTTTGGTTTTACATGAGATGTCATGTTAATAACAGAGCACGAGCTTATTTAACCAAGTACAAAGTTGTACGTGTAGTGTAATGCGCGAACAAATTCCGTAATACGTCTGAAAAACTAAAAGAACCAAAGTATTTCGGAGATTACCTTAGTTCTAATGACTTTAATTTCGAAAATACTGGTTCCCACTTGTTCAACATTTTTGGCGTTATTGTTGACTTGTCACAAAAGCCGCTGAGCTGCCAGTCACCGTTTAGCTCAGTTACGCCACCGAAATCAATTGACCATGAATGCCTGGGAGAAAGTCACACAAGGACAGTGCGAAAGCTAGAAATTTGTACGCCCCCACCGGTTTAAAAACATTAATGCATTTCCTATTTAGACAATACTCACGTAGAACTTCGAAGTGTATCTTTTATCCAGGTTAGTTGTTGTCGTTGACTTGAGAATTTCCTTAACTTCTTCAGTTGGCTATTATCAAAATAGGAAAAACAAACAACTCCAAATAAATGTCGCGCATACTTCCCTAACTCTGACTTTTGATCCGCCAGAGCCCGCCGGCTGTAACCTCGTTCCAGGGATTTTCCCTTTGAAATTAGGAGGGGCGGAACATTCTTGACTGCCTTTACAGGCAAGAAATTTGGTAAAAGCTGAAACAGGAGCGATTTGCCGAAACCAGTAAGCAAAAAGGCATTTTGAAAAAGCCTTTCAAAATGAGCGGCAGTTATTTTTTACTTCAACCTCATTCCCAGGGCCTTTCCCTAATTTCAAAAGTCATGGGACCGAGGTTGGTCAGCATGTTGCTATAGGAATGTATCGTGTTGCTTAGCAATATCTGTGAGTTCAATTATTTCTGACCCAGTTCATGGAGACTACGACACAACGCGTTTTGTCTTCATGTTTATTTGCCTTTTTACCTAATACAGTAATTATTTATGAATATTTCAATGTATGGCGAAGTGACCTTTAGAAACCACCAGGCTTTTAGTTGAGGCCACCTCGTACGTAACAATACGGTTAGATAGATAGTGCTACAGTGTGCGGCTTCCCATCTTTCCATGACATTTTTTGAAGACTGTCAAAAATAAATCTTAATAGTTTACAGATATTTCATACCATTGGATTGGGATTTCTCCTGTATATGCCGAAATTTGAACCTTTCTACGGGAAAAAACGCAATAAAAAAGGAAACTTGAAGGATACACCTATAGGAGAGTCGCGTTTACTGATTGCTCTCATTCCATTTTTACATCGATTGTCACACTCATACATTGACAAAATTCTACTCACTTTCTGCAACACAGCATAGTTGTATCTAACATGACCAGTTGAACTGTTTTGGAAGTTCCTGGTAACTTCAAAACTGGAAAAGAAAGAATAAGAATGTACTGACTATATAATAAAGTTTCTTTTTACAAATAGGAAAAAAACAAGTAAGTTATTTCATTTTAGAGTCTTCTGGTGCCACCTTAATTTTGTCTTGTATAATGAGCTAAGAGAAAAAACTACAAACCTTTTGGTTAAGATTTTACGTTAAAAGACTCGAGACATACGAAAAGTATTAATTAGTCTTTTCTTCAGTTTGTAAGGTTAAAGGGAGGGTTTTACAGTTCCGCGCATGTCTGTATTTGGGACCTTACGCAAAACACGACGGCAACGGCAACGAGAATTAACGTCACCAAACAAAAGGTTTAATGAGAAAAACAATGGCCGTGCACGTGCATTATATTTCTTGGCACATTTCTTTGCCGTCCTCTGCAAAACAACAACGTGAAATAACTAAATTCTGCGTTGTCTGGAGAACGTGAACCACAACTGCTAATTTTTGGTATTTCTATTTGGAACTGAACGCATTCGTAGCATATTCAGCAGCGGCAAGTTTTAATACCGACTCTTGCGACAAACACATTGGATAGTTCCAAATAAATGCGAAATTCCAAAGTAAAATAGAAACACATTTTTTACTAGGCGTCGTCCTCTCCGTCGCCGTCGTATATGCGTAAGGTCCCTATTATTTATTCGCCTGTGCATGCTTTTTGGCACACGCCCAGCTTTTCATTGATTATAAACCAATCGTGATCACTCAAACTTCCTAATTTCGCAAGCAAACAGCCGTAAAACCATCAACCGTAGAATAAATCGTGCGTGTCAACACTTAATTCAACGGTCGACAGTTTCCCTCCAGTCCAGTTACATTCAAATCGAAATGTTGGAATTTAAATGATGAAAAGTTATTTTACCAGGGAAACGCTAATCAACCACTGAGAAGACAGAGCATACATTTTTTTTTAAGCCATTTTCAAGGGTCTGTCATTTATTTTAAATTTCTTACCTTTAGTGTAAAAGAAATTCGGAAAGTGCCAGCGAGGGGAGATCTTAGTGTAAGCTATCTGTGCAGAGACGTTTGAGCCGTGGTCATGATTTCCAGCAATCATGTACCACGTCGCTTCTTTTAAGGCGGGGCTCGCGTACACGTGCTCAAAGGTCGTAGTAAATCGGGGATCATCCACCGTACGAACACCTTTGTAATAAAAATTATCACCCAATCCAATGACGAATTTTACTCCTTGGAAATCAGCGTACTAAGAATGAATAAGAAATTTAATTAACTAAGAAAACGTCACTCATGTCGAACTTCAGAGTCCAAACAAAATCACAGCAGGGAAGATTACAAATGTGTTTGTTTGCGTCAATCATGTTTTTAGATATGAAATAATTATATTGACACTTGTGGTCAAAGGTGTTTTCTCAAAATGACGTTTTAGGCATCCCAGTCTTAATACATCATGTCAATTAAACAGATTTCTGCTAGATTATATTATTATAGAACAATATGTGAAAAAAAATGCGAACCGACGTCTGTAACGAAACACTTAATATCGTGGCTGCATAAGGCTTTTTTTAACACTAAAACTAGAATCAGGGCCGAGATTTCAGAAATTCTCAGTGTGTCGATCTTTTTATAGAACACTGCTTAGAAACTGAAGTGGTCAAGAGAAGGCTGGCGTATCATCTAGTATTAAAACAACAGAATGGAAACGTGAGCCACGAGCGAGGAACCGCATTCAGGGAAATTTTTGCCCCAAAGTAAATAATGGAAAACCGCCCTGGAGATTATCAAACAAGTAACACAGTTTTGCGGCCAATTTCCCGAAATACTCTTTCTTGCTACTTGAAAAAAGAAATATAAAACAATAAGGCAAACAAATATGTTTAGTCAATATTCGTTCAGTCGGGGTCGATTAACCTCATATTATTTTGTTGTTTTAACAAATTTCATAAACAATGGCCTCCATTTGGCGCGAAAATATGCTCGGATAGTTGTCCGCGGACAGTCTGTTCCTAGAAGCGAACAGTTTTCCTAGAGCGTAGAGAATGTCCAAGGACAAATATCCGAGCATATTTTCGCGCCAAATAGAGGCTATTGTGTTGATTATCCTTCAAATCTCAGTTTTCTGAACACGCGCAGTTTTGAAAATTGGGGAATATTGGTGTAATTTTAGTCACCAAGAAGTTATTAATAACTATTAAGTCAAAAAGTACAGCACACATCGACTTGACTGAGTGGAAAACTGGTAGGTTTTGAACGAAGAAGATTTAGCTCAGCGTTTCTGAAGTATTTCAAAAAGAATGGTCTTTTCGGACTGAGAGATAATAACTGAAATGCTGTTGACATGAACATAATCGGAGACAAATACATTGTGCCGAAAATGCGACTTCAACCCATGGGCTGTGGAAAGTTAACGAGTCAAAGTGAATTATACGACCAAAGCTACTTGACCAGCGATTCTACCCGCGATCACTGCTCTACGACAAAATGGCGCAAGTGCAAGTATGTTGACATAAGATCAAGAATGAAGCCATGAAGAACGTCAGCGAAGTGCAGAGCGCGGGCTGGGTATTCAAAATCCCATATCCAGGCAGCCATTGTGGGTAGAATGTACCTGAGAGTAATCATATTACCTTTGTAACAATCGTGGTTAGAATATACCTGTGAGCTAATACAATCTAGTAGTCACACCATAACATTAACTTTGTAACAATGCGGGTAGAATATACCTGTGAGTTACAATCTAATAGTCACGCCATAATATTAACGTTGTAACAATCGCGGGTAGAATATACCTGAGAGTTACAATCTAATAGTCACGCCATCATATTAACTTTGTAACAATCGTGGGTAGAATATACCTGAGAGTTGCGATCTAACAGTCACCCTATTTATAGATTGTTACTCTCAGGTACATTCTACCCACAGTGGCTGCTTGGATGTGGGATTTTAGATGACCAGAACGCTATGCGCTTCGCTGACGCTCTTCTTTGCTTCATTATTGACCTCATGGCGCCATTTCGTCGTCTAGCAGTGATCGCGCAGGATAGAAGCGCTGGCGCCGGAATCATCGCAGAAGGTACCCAGAAACGTAGGTACTTTTCATTTGTTGGGAATGTAAATGTGTATAATGTAGAAATAGCCAGAGCTTAAAAAATTGTTGTCCGAAAACAAAGCGACAAAAACAAAGCATGTTGCTGGAAAACAGGAGTGGCACGTGATTCTTTGTGGCACCGCGGAAGCATTAGGTGTTTGATACACACATAATGATCTAAAATCGGACAATGTTGTTTTGGAAAAACGAGATGATGAAAGACTTTATCCAGTGATCATGATTTTGGGACAAGTGTCGCATTTAGCGAAGCAAAACTTCCCGACCCTAAATCTGCACATTTAAAATCACTCTACAAAGACAGCTACGTTGCGCCGCAATTGGTTGATGGTACCGGAAAACCATCTGCGAAAAAAGACATACTCTCTAGCATTTCTTGTCCAAAAAGTACAGGAATGTTGTTTACGAACATGGTCGTGGTAAATAAGGCTTTGAAAAATTAGCTCGACGAGCAACCGGCCATTAAGGAAATTAGAGCGTATTTTATTATGCCGATTTTTAGGAACTGAAGCAATTAACCATTGTCGTCAGCAGCCGTTTACTTCCTGTAGACCCGGCTGTAGAGTTTGTGCTCATATATCTAAAGAATGCGTAGACATTGTTGTGTTTCCAGAAACCGCTGAGAGTGCAGTAAACGTGCGAAAAAAAATTCCGAGTTTTGTAAATGCTAGTGGAGGTAACTAGTTGGGAAATTTACCGACAACTTATTGAGTTTGGTGCGAAGACATTTTGTTGCTGTGAAAGCGCTAAAATTACTAGCTTCCGTTTCTCGCTATGGAAGACAACTAGTTGGGAAATTTACCGAAAAAAATACTGAAAAATGACTGAGTTTTATAATTTGATGGAGAGATGCGATGACGTTATGGCAAAACCAAGGAGAATATTTCCATATTTCCTTTCTACGTTGAACTCTGACGGTTTCTTTCAAGATTCATCCTTCACGACTAAACAACTGTAAATTAACTGTACCGCTGCAACTAAAGATCTTCCCATAGCCAAGTATCAAGGAGTTTACTGCTTCATACGCCATGAACTCCTTGACGTTTTGTTGCTGTAAAAGCGCTAAAACACGAACTAGTAGTTTCGGTTTCTCGCTATGGAGATAACTAGTTTGAAAGTTCCCGAATATATTTTGATGGAGAAATGCGAAGACTTTTGTTGCTGTGAAAGCACTAAAACATAGCAGACAAAGCGATATCTAATTGGTATAATGTATTATATTAGGAAAATGATAAAAAAAAATGCACTAATCGGAAATTGTGGTAACACCCATGTCACCATAGGTGTTTTTGCGGGCGACTACCTGAAGTCACACGGAGAGGTGTCAAACCTTGACTTTGACTTACATATCTATACAAATTACCTGGCTGCACATTCAATATGCAGCCAGCAATTTGCATAACAATTTTTCGCGTCTGAGAGCTCCTCATTGTGATTGAAATGTTAGTTTTTATTCCATGCAATAAGAGGTTTCCAGAGCATTCTTACAAAAGCGTTGTGTTCTTTAGGACAACAGACTTCAAACCTCGACTATCACGGATGGCTGAAGGTCCCGAGAGTTTCTATATTGATAACTGATTCACCGGGCCTTGAGACTTCTTTTGCAAACCGGATATCAAAACAGGTTTTAACGAGCCATTTCTTTTTAAAAAAACGTTTTTATAACAATTCGATCACGCGAAGTTCCGAAAACCAAGAACGCCAGTTTGAATATCTGATCTTAATTAGCATAGAATTTCATGATTTTATTTCTTTGTTTTCTCCTTAGTTTTAGCTTTGATTGTGAAGATACATCAAACACTCAGTGCACTGTTTGACCACTTCTTCAAACACCTGGAAGTTTGTCAAATATACTTTCAACTCTCTTGTCGGTGTTTGTACATGTGGTCAAACATGAAGTCTTTCGCATTTGATATATTACGCATTAACCTGTCAGCGTGCAGTATATTCTGGGCTTCTGGTTAATATACTTAGACCTGTTTACTTACAAACACAACATGCGCTGATATGCCTTTTAGTAAGCATGTTTCGTTACCATTGTATGAGAAATGCTTGCGAATATTGTCGTTGGTTGTAGGTACTTACTGTTATCTTCCCAGTTCAGATTAAACACTTCAATTCCGTTTGGTGTATTGTACACTGATTTGTACTAAAACAGCAATGATAAAAAAATCATTTTTACCCGAACGCCTATAAGCAGAATTGAGAACTGAACAGTCACTTAAGAAGTTAGGCAGTGTGGGGCTATATCTGTCTCTTTGACCGCTTGCGGTAGAGAACACTCATTGCGGTTGGTGGTTATGTCAGTGATTTAATATCGCTACGGTTATTACAGTTGAACCGGCTCTCTTTATACCGAGCTGGCCATTGTATGGAGCTTCAGATTATAGCAGAGATTATGGATCACGGTATACAGGTAATGCAGTTGGGATGTAAACTCCGAGCCATTGTGGTGAGATGGGCGCCGTAGGGAGGCTGCTGATATTAGAACCAGCTCGACTGTACTGGGCTTGTTTTGCTGGGATTCTGCTGACGCAGCGCGAAGCCTGAACTAGCCACCCTTCAAAGTCTTGTAAAGTTTCATTGATGTCCGCAGATTGCTTCCCTTTGGCAACTTACTGACGCCGATAAAAAAAAAAAAATTTGACGGCTCGGCTAGAATGCCAGATGTACCAAAATTTTCATTCAAGTTCCCTCATCCCTTGATTTTTGGCTTTCCAAGGAAAATAGTGTACATCGCTATATATAAAGGAAGGGTTATAATTCTAATAATTGAAAGACGTAAAAAATAATTCGAATAACAAATAATATAAAGTCAGCTATGGATGGTCTCTTCAAACACATACCTCTCCCATAACCCTTGCCACTTTCTTTTGGGTGCTTGTGTAATACGGTGGAAATGGAGTTCCGCCGAAATCTCCAATCGCAGCAAAAGTGAGACTTTGATTTTCCCCATGGCTGCCAACATGACAACATATCTGTAACAAGAGAAAAATTGACAAGTACCTAACGTTTTCTAACATTTCCGTTGTCTTCGAGTTAACGTGAGCCAAATTTGCATAGCTATTCGTTTACGAATACATTATGCTAAGAGTTAATAAACAAACCTTTCAGTGATAACACAATCAAGCACTGATGAATAATCAAAATTTCAGTTCTTCCAATAACAAGCTGGGAATAGCTATTGACTAATAAATATGTGTTTTGACTAAGTGTTTCAATCTTATATTTTAATAGAGCAGTACATGCAGTTTAAGGACGGACATGTCTTTTTAACTCCCGCAATTTAATTTAATTTATTCTATAAATATTTGGGAGACACGAGACATTTTTTTTTTCTAGCATCAGACGGGATGCAAATTCAATATCGACAATGACTCAGTTTGAGTGCCTTTTCGCTTGGTTAACCATGCAATTATGACATAACGTTTTAAAGAGCTCATCTTTCCAAACGAAAACGGAAAGAAAGCGAATTCACGATTTGCCATTGCCATGAAAACTCCATTTGCCAGAGCATTCCAAAGAAGGTGTAATTCTCTGGTAGCGAAATCTTTAGTAAAACACTCTCACATTCTTAAAAAATATTTTGAGACACGATGCGTTTCTTTGGTAAGGCTGTGCAATTTGATAAAGTGGTTGGTTGGCCTGTAAAAGTACAATGTTCCGTCTCGTTCAAGCTGAAACGAAAATAATGTTTCTCTCGATGAGGTCTTAGCTGTTCTTCATTTTTAGCTGTCTCTGTGTTCTTTTGTAAACTCAGATTTGTTATTTGTTTGGTATCTGGTATTAATTAAGAAGTCTGGTTAAGCTTTAAAATTAAGTTCATTTCGCTAGGAACATGTACACTTCACTTTGAAAATCAGCAACTGAAGACATAAATTTTTCGTTCTTAGTCGATCGTGCTATTTCAGTTCGTAAGCGACGGAAGGCAATGGCTGAAAAATAAAATGGACATATCTTGTAGCGCATACATTCGCCCGTTTTTTTTCAAAATGAAATTTGGCTAGTGAAATATTTGAAGTCTCAAGGTTAAATCACAGGTGTGCCAAGCTCGTACGTTGTGAGCATTCCTGTGCAGTCGTCATATAAAAATTTGTATGGAAAAACGGTAAAAACTAAGGAGCGTAAAGACAGATAAACCTACCTGGCTTCGGGTGTGTGTTTCCTTGGTTCTCGTGAGGTTTCTAAGCCAATTAAAATTGCAATTTAGATGGCTTTTAGCTTCACTGCTTTGTCTTCTATAAATGCTTTCCCAAGGTTGGGCATTGAGTGACCCCAGCCGAACGAGTACACTAAGGGAAAACGGCCGTAAATTGACTTGTTCACCTCCTTTTCATTTTCATTGATTTACGTCTGCGAGAACTAAGACATGAAGACAACAGCCTAACTCGTCCCAGTCTCTCTCTCAGTATGAAAAATTACTGACTCAAGTGCGCGGGGAAGCGACAGAGAAGGGAGAAACGAGATTAAGACAAAACCTGATCGCATGAGGTTTTTAATTGGCAATTATGAACTCGGAGTTAACGGATATTATCAAGCGAATATTACAGTAATCCTGTAGATCTGGGTTCTATAGAATTTGGTCTCTAATACATTTTCTAAAGTTTTTTTTCAACAAATTCGTTCTTGCCATGAAAACAATATTAACTCAGGAAAATTAAGGCCTAGCTTTAAAACGTTTCATTAAAAAAGTGATAGGGTGGTCTAATTTTTTAAGCATTTTAAAAGACATCTCATAGCTTTGGGCAGGAGCTTATCATGGGCTCCTTCTTTGGGATATCATTGTGAGCAAGAAGTTAATTAGGCAACCTTGAATATTTTTCGGACTCATTTATTGTCACGTGACCTGCCAAGGCTATTTTTAGCTCAAATTTCTTCGTAGCAAAATGGCACCACTTTTTACAGCATCTAGGAAGCTGCCATTGGCTTTATAATGTGAGGACTGTTAGGTACATCGTTACCTTTCCCGGACTTGTTGAATTTTTTAAGATAAAAGTATAAAATAAGAAATCACTTGTCATTAAAAATGTGTACATTATTCATCGTGGTGTAAGATAGGATAGGTGAATTTTTCTCTCGTTTGTCTCACGATGGAGTCACTTTGAGATGTAGATCACGACGTTTCGACTGCTATACTCTAGTCTTCCTCAGGCGATGAGGTCGATTGTTGTGTGTCGCTATTTGTGGCACTTGGTTCGCTGCTATTGGTGTATTTCGATCCGATAGTGTATTTCATTATTATTCCGGCTTTGTGACGCTGTTCCCTCATAGGTCCGCATTGTAACTGATCGGCTGTTGTGCTTTGTGATTGTCGGTATCCATGCTTCAGGAATTTCAATTCCACCATCCCTGTTGGTGTTATTTGGATGAAGTCTTATATGGATAGCTTCCTTGACCCTTCGTCAATCACTTTTTGGGGGACTTGGCACTAGTACAAAATGCCGTTAATTTTCAAATTTAATGAAATATTTAACATAGCGCGAACGCAGATCTTTTGTTGCTAACCTTTTGAACTATCTGGGCGCATTCGAGTTAAATGACTGTTGGTATAAACTGGTACCATTTCCGCTCAAAGGTTTTTTGAACTTTTTAGCCGCAACAGAGGGTCTCAATGGGGTTTAACCGTTAGCCGTAAAAGGGCCAATCATTTAACCGTTAGGCGTAAAAAAGCTTAAAATTTAACCGTTAGCCGTAAAACAAATTGAAAATAACCGTAAAAATATATATATATATATTAGCACAAATTAAAGGTCTCAATTGTCTTGTAAAGAACTCCATTTGCCTATCGTGATGATTTAGCTGTTGAATCGGAAGAGCTGGTCACTAGTAGAGCGGTGATAACGAGGTCAGCTAGGGAGGTAGGTCAAGGCGTGGACACATTTTGATGTTTAAGAGAGTGTAAAACGGTAAGCCTCATCAAAAATGTAAGAGGAAGCATGATAATCATTATTTCAAAAGAACAACAAGAACAACCTGTTTATAACGCCTAACCACATACAGGCAAATATAATTCCTTGTTTTATTTAATTTCTTGGAAGTTTAAAGTTCCCAATTTCTACGTCCCGCAATACAGGACTGATATGTATTGGTGGACCAGATAAATTTCATTTTTTGTCAACCGAGAATGTTTCCTATACTTTTCATGATTTCGCCATGCTCCACACCGATGGAAATTAACTATTATATTTCAGTTAATTATTATATTATAACGTTAAAATAATGGTAATTAATTATTAAACTTTAAGTTAGCCGTAACGGGGAAAAATTACCCGTTAGCCGTAAAAGGGCCAATAATTTAACCGTTAGGCATAAAAATGCTTAAAATTTAACCATTAGCCGTAAACGCCACTACCCCATTGAGACCCTCGCAACAAGTCACGTGACCTAATGAGCGTATATCACTTATTTTAGGTAAATATGACACAATTGTTAAACCTATTAGGCAGAAAAAGTTTTAGGTTGGTGGACCACCCCCTGATTTTTTGGTGCGATATAAGTTAGAGCTATGCCTAAATTGCCTAAAGAAAACAGCCTAAGTATTTTCAAATACCCTATACATTCCTGTACATTTATAGTGGACGTACATCATCGTCAACTTAGCTGTGAACTCAAGTTAATTTTCAGGCTCAGATTCTTCACTCGACTCTTCAGGCACCCTGGTCCAGACTTTTCGACTTTTCAATTTTTCGCACGCTTTCATAGACCGAAGCGCGCACAAAAAGCCAGTGGCACCCACTATACCAACAAGGGCTAGTAAAACAGCAATTAATGGACCCCACGGGTTACTAATTCCACGGGTTCTTGAGTTCCTTGGTGTTAACGGTGCCTTGTTCAACTCTTTTACATTCTCATTGATTTGCGTGATTTTTAGAAATTCAGGAGTGGCTTCAAACAGAGTAAAAGCTCCATAGTAACTGTTGAAAAACCAAAAATACAAAATTAACGAAATTGCAAATTATTGAGATGAAAAGCATTCAATACAAACATTCTTCAAGGGTTTTATTTATGTTTCGTGCCGTGCTTTGAATCGCGTTGCGAGCCAGCACAGCCAAATTCGGCATCGTTGTATAATATTCCATTTTAGGAGGAGATATAAGTCTCATATGCATGTTTAGCTTTCATTGGAATGAAAGCACGCTCAATCACCGAATGAAGTACCATAAACATCTATTACTCCCGTTGAGGGCTCCCACTTGAAAAGGTCGGGGAAGCTCGTCATTAACACCCAGACCAGATCATTTCTTCGCGTATAACCCTGAAAGATACCTTGAAGGTTAAAAATAGTGCTCTACCCTAAGTGCCGACTAAGATCCGTGATTTACACCCCTAAGCGAGACGATTAGCATCTTCTGTCGTTTCACAGGGTGTCTCCCCTCCCCTCTTCCCCCCGGGCTTTTACTCACTTGAGTTTCGTGCTGCAATGCTGAGATGCTTCTCGAGCCAGGGGCCAGTACGCCTGGATCCCGCCCCAGACACGAAGTAGTTCACATTAGAATTGTTTTCCTTCAGGTGCTATAAATAGATATTACGATAGTTATATTTAAACCACTGGTATAACAAATACAATGATATAACAATGTAAAATTGGAAGCTGAAAAAAAGGACTAGAAGAGATAGCAAGCAACCGTAAATTAAGCCATGCCGACACAATGTAGAATTTAAATTGATTTAGTGCTGTATTATCTATTATGTTTCAGCTGGTTGCTTCCGGTCTTCTTCAGGTACAGAAGAAAACTATACAAAAAAAAAAAAGATTCGAGACCTCGTTACTCTTTAGAGCACTTTTGTTTTGTTTGATTCTTGTGAGTGTTTGTAAGACCGTAATTCGCAGATCTTTTCATTTAGCTATTTTAATTATATTAGTTGTAATTTTTTTTTTGTAGGTTGTTGCGTTTTAATTTTTTTGTGATTTTGTTTTTCTTTTTTGAAATTGTGTTGTATGTTACCTTTTTCAGTGAATAAAAAAAATAAAGGATTATTTAAGAGAAAACAAAACAAAACAAAACAAAAAAACAAGTCGGGCCCAGAATTTAAGAAAGGGCAAACCATGAAGGTTGGATTGTGCGGTCTCAGTATGCAATGCAATAACAACAACTCATTGTAAACCTGTGTTTAATTTGCGTTATTTTGGTTCAAATCTGAGCAGAAGATCTTTCAGTCACTGGGTACCGTCTCGAAGAAAAATATGGTAAATACCTTCGCGCGCAATCGGGATAGTGTTCCATGTAACCTGCGCATGTTATTACGTCAACTTAAAACTAATACTATCTTTGACCCTACTGGTTTGTTCACACACCTCAAAGATCGTCAAAAATACTCCACTAAGCGTAGTATTTTCAACTCCCTTCGAAAGCGTAAGCTCGAACTTAATTCCCGAGAGGAATATATTGAACTGAGAGACCTTTTATTTTAAACTGGACTGCTTAGATCTTTTGTTCACCAAATTATCGATTACATGTAGCAATTTTTTCTGTTACTTTGAGTTACCATCGCCACATTTGTACCACTCAGTGTCCTTATTGTATATCCTAACGGCTAGCATTTGTGTCATCTATACCGCTTTTATTTCACGCATAGTGGAATATTTTCTTTTATCATATAAACACCAGTGAAATACCAGGATTTTTCCTTTTACTTATATTATCATTATATCATGTTACTTAGACAGGACCCCTTTAACAACAGTACTCTTGCACTGAAGGGCTATCCTGTATAAATATTCGTTATTATTATTATTATTATTATTATTATTATTATTATTACCATTATTAAAAAATCATATCATCATCGCGCGTAGTGAAGATACTATTTTTATCTTTAACACTGTGAAGATATCATTCCTTTTTGATAACATTTTTGATAACATTGTCTTTTGTCCCTTTAACTACACTTACATTTGTTAATGTATGATAGAAACATCTTTGGATCTTCTTCGGTCGCCTTCGGCAATCTTCGGCAATCTTCGATAATCTTCGGAAAATGTTCGGAAATGTTCGGAAAATGTTTGGAAGCGTTAGTCTGGCCTTCGGAACAATTTTGAAAAATCTTCGGAAATCCTCGGAAAGTGGTCGGAAATCTTCGGAAAATCGTCAACTCCATATCTCACGAGTGAGCGCACTCGAAGATAAAATTCGTATCCACGCTCGGGCATGTAATATCCTCTATTTCATTCCCTGACGATGCCGTAGATCGGCGAAAGCTTGGAATAAGTAAGAAATGCAGTAGCGAATCGTCCATTTAAGCTACACACTGAAGAATATCTTCAATTTACTCTCTTCTCGGTTTTGGAAATGCGGTCAAACACGCGGTCTTTCGTGTTTGACATATCACGTATGTCAGTTGTGGTTAAATTTTAATTTGGTACAATTTGGATACTTTCCTATGTTCTGAGGGCGCATGGCAACATATTAGAATGTGTATGAATTTTAAAAATTACATGTATAAACCGGTCATCTTTTTTTCTGGCCATCTGTTTTATGAACTTGGACTTATTGGCGTAACAAACATAATATAAGCGTCGATACCCGCTTAAAGTGTGCATGTTTCGTTGTACTGAGAAATGCTTGCAAATTTGACTTCGGTTGCGCGTGGATTTATCAACTCCCCTGAATTCAAACACTCTAGTCCAATCAGAATTCCATTTGTGGATCATGCCCGGCACTTCACAGAACTAAAACAACAATTATAGTAACAAAAAACATATATTTCCCGAAGGCCTATATGCCGAATTAAGAATTGAGAAGTCTCTTGGCAAGGTTAGCCAGTTGAAGTTCAGAAATGGAGTTTGACTATACCGGCGCCCGAAAGATTCTGTCGCATTGACCGTCTTGAGGCAAGTTGAGAACAATTGAACTTCTCTTTTAACCGGGATGGATATTGAAGGGAGCTTTAGTGTGATCGCGGTATATGGGAAACTTCTAGCATCATGGAGAGATGGGCGCCATAGGAAGGTGCGCGTGCCTGCTATTAAAACCAGCGCAAACTCGGCCGTAGTTTCTTTTCTTCTAAGGTTAAGAGAAGCCTGAATTAGTCAAACTTCAAAGTTGCTCTTGCAAAGTTACGTTGATGTCTACGTTGATGCTTTCCTTTGGCATCTTACTGAAGACGATTGAAAATTTTTGCGGCCCGGCTGGACATGTGCTTCGAATATATACCAAATCGACATACCAAAATTCTCATACAATTCCTTCAGCCGTTGACGTTTAGCTTTCCAACAAAACTCACGTCTTATGCTATATAGGAAGGGTTATAATTCTAATGATAAAACGCGGCTGTAAAGTCAGCTATGTTAATTCTCTTCCAACACATACCTCTCCCATAACCTTTGCTACTTTCTTTTGCGTGTTTGTGTAATACGGTGGAAATGGAGTTCCACCGAAATCTCCAGTCGCAGCAAAAGTGAGACTCTGACTTTCCTCATAGCAGTGAACACGATAGCATATCTTTAAGGCGATGAAAATTGACAAGGACCTTACTTTTCGTAGCATTTCGGTGGCCACAAGTTAACTTGAGCCCAATTTACATAGCTACGCGTTTACGAATACATTATGCTAAGAGCTTTAGTAAACAAAATTTTCAATGATCTGTATATAAAACACTCTTCAGTGAGATAGCGATGATTAAATTTCACAGTTCTCCAATAACAAGCCGGAAATAACCATTGACTAATAAATATGTGTTTTGACTAACTGTTTCAATCTTATATTTTAATACAGTTTGGGACGGACTTCAATTCAATTTATTTTATTCTATAAATATTTGGGAGACCTGACGCATTTTTTTCTAGCATCGGACGGGATGCAGATTCATTATCGGCAATCTCTAATTGGCCATGGTATACTTCTAAAACAGTAAATACAGAACTAGAAGTTTAAAAATAAATAACTCATGATCAAAAGAGTGAGGTGTCATAAATTAAGTTAATATTTACATGTATATACATTGTTCTTTTCTACATTTCTGAAATAAAAGCTTTAAAACCAATTACTGAATCAGGAATTACAGGCCAAATCCTAATTGACCTGATTTAAATGTGTCATTCAACGTGCAAAGTTGGACGAATGGTGCGCCGTTACAAACTCCTGAAGCTCTTGTTTTGGGTAATATCTCCGCTGGTAAAGATGTAAATGACTCAATTTGAGTCCATTTCCTCTTAGTTAACAATACAACCATGTCAAAACGTCTTAAAGAAGGTTTGGGACTGAACACATCTTTTCACACACAAACTGAAAGAAAGTGAATTTACCATTTACGAAAACCGGGAGCCAATTTCCTTTGAAAAGTGCCATCTGCCAAAGCAAATCAACGAAGGTGTGGGTCTCTGGGTTCAAAATCTTTAGTAAAAAATACTCACATTCTTCGAAAAAAAAAAAAAAAAAGAAAAGAAAAAAACCATACCGATATTCTATATTCTGACATGCTGCAGTTTCTCTGGTAGGCTGTGCAGTTTGAGAAAGTGGTATTCCTGTAATTTTACAAGCGTTTATGACGTCAGGACGTCAGGACGTCAGCAGTTCTTCTGTGGCACAAACATCATGGCGGACGACTCGTCCAAGCTGAAAGCAAAAATAGCGTTCCTGACGGGTAAGTTTTCGTTGCTTTACAATTCTAGTTACGTTTGTGCTATTTTATCGAACTATTTGTTATCTCTTTAGTATTTGGTATTAGTAATACGGTTAAATGAAGTTCATTTCACTGAAAACATGTAAACCTTGCACTCCATTTTGTATTTCGTAAAACATATACAGCTAAAAGCATTTTAGTTTTTCGTGCTCAGTCGATTGTGCTGTTTTGACTTGTAAACGACAGAGGGTAAAGCTTGAAAATTACTTTCAAAGGGATATAAATTATCTCCGAGCGCATATATTCATCCGAAAGCTTCAAAGTGAAATTTGGCTGGTAAAATATTTTTAAATACAGATCGAAAGACAATGTTCTCCTTGATCTTCGATCGACTCATGTTGAGGGGAAGGGAACGGTTTATAATTATGAACTGTGTCGGTAACTTTTCCAAGACTTGAAAATACAAAGTTTATATTCCGTGGTTTTGGTGCACTATGAGGACTGAAAAAATATACGAAAAACTAACCAGGGAAGAGATATATTACATACACGTACATACAACTTAGATGAACCCACTGGTTACATACATTTTGTATACTTTCAGACAGACGTGTTGGTATGAAATGCTTATAGTTATCACGAATTGAAGCACAAGCTACATGCACCTAGAGTTTCTGTATTGTTTGCCTACAAATGTTTCTCTTGTACACAAACGTCTTCCTCTTATATAGAAGTTACACATGTAGTACACTCTTGGGGTATTCATTTCAAATTTCAAAGTTTATTTTTTGCTTGCCAATGTCCATAGTAGCCAACTTTGGTGTTTGAGTAATAGGCTGCTCTTTTCATGGGTTTACTGGTACAATAAATCCACATGAAAAAAAAAAAGCTCCCAACATCCCGTGTGGGTTTATTGTCCCAGTAAACCCATTAAAAAAGCATTTGTCAAGAGAGGAAAATTCATCGTTTTTTTGTGATCAAGTTGCTTATTCTAAGCGTTGAGGTGGTAAACCGGTCACAGTGACTGAAAGAGTGAAAGCATAGGTTCAGCTCCACACACAGAGTCTGCAGAGCAAAGCAGCAAAGACTTTATTAATGCTGTTAAAGTTTAAAGAAAGGAAGGGTAAAGGCCATAAGCTTAAGCTTGATAATTTGTATTCAAGAATTCAAAGTACTTTGACAGGAAATTTAGAAAATGAAAGTTGTAGCTGGAATCAGTCATCGCACAAAAGTAAACGACTGCACAGGAAGTTTGCTAGTACATAGACATGTAGTGCAAACTTCATGCACTTGGCAAAGGATCTTGGCTTTTTTTTCTCATTTTATTCAAGTCTGGAGAAGTTACATGTAATTAAGGAAAATAAACCACAGATCGATATGATTTGTGATTCTTAACATATTTGAAATTAGCAAACAAGGTCTTAAAATTGGTGTTCGGTTATGATGTCTTATCATAATGCAAAGATAGTTGGATAATTTTAAAAATTTGGTGGGACAACATCTGATGACAACTTTTACATTGTTTATTTCCAGTGCTTTCCATGTTCAAAACATAGCTTTCTTACCAATCAGTCAGAGTGCTCGCAAAATCCAAACTGTATTACAAAGGTATTATCTTTGTACAGTCATACTTACTTTCTGTTTTGCTTCTATACAATGTAGATCTCATCAAATCCCATAAACAGACAACATCACATGTAAGCCATGTTTCTTCAATTAATAATAACATATCAAATAAGAGTAAAAGCTCATTTTCTTGGCAAAAACCTAAACAGCCAGGTGAAGAAAAGAAGCGACCAGCAACAGGCCCTCCCCACAACCATTCATATAGTCTGGATCGAAGGAAGATGACCAGTGTCAGTTCAGGTATGAGTTCCAGGATTGTATAAGAGGTACTTCATCAGAACATAACAGTAACTACACAATGTAATTCTCACACCTACAATATACACTATGTACTGCTTTAAATTGAGAGAACTGTGCAGTATCTATCTTTGGCAGAACTAAACTGTAAATCCATCGTTTTTAGTAGTAGCGACAGATAATGCACTTACAAGTAATATTTTCCACAGGTGGCCCAAGCTCAGGACGCGAGGAGTTATTATTTATTTCTTTTGTTTAAGTTTTATGCAAATGTTCAGTGCATGAAACGTGACATATTCACCACCGACATCTACTATTACCACGCGCTGAACATTCGCATAAAGATTAAAAAAAATAATAATAACTCCTCGCATCGTGAGCTTGGGCTGCCTGTGTATTTTCCTGTTGCTGTGCAATGCACACTTGTTGCTTATGGCATTAATTGCTGTCCACTGTAAGGTACATGTATGTATGTACATGTATAAGGTTTTAAAGTTGTAATGTGCTCATCTCAGCCCACAAAGTTTATTTAAGACTTCTTCAAAAAATACCTTAATTATCTTTAACCCCCAGAGGTTGGTGACATGCATTTTGTTAAGAAATACATGTACTTTCCAACTTTTTTGTTGGGTTTTTGGGGTTTTGTAATGAGTGGTATAATATACACTAATATACACTTAATTGCTGTTCCCGGCAGAAACAGTTCAGTTTTCCTTTGAATCTCAATGTTTCCCAAGACGAAGTCAAGGAAAACATCAAGATTTGTGGGTAAACAAAACTGTTGGCCAAGGGATCAGTGTTTTTTTGTCATGTGACCATAAATCAGCCAGTGAGAGCACGCATTAGATTCAACTTATCTCCAGCAATATAACAACAAGGTTTACTTACCTCTTGCATTGATGTTAATGTTTAGCTTGATATTCAAACAGGAAATAAAAGAAATAAAAGCATCCTTTTCTAGTCGTTCAGAAGTCTGCAAATTTACTGGCTGTGTTTCTCGATTCCAGGTTCAAACACCACAGTGACTGGGTTGAATGTTCCTGGCATTTCTGGATTGTCTGGGTCGTCTTGGACTACATGTGCTAAAGGCACAAAATCATTTGCTAACAACAAAGCTATTACACGACAAAATTATTCAAAGTTATCGACATCAACACCAACAATATCATCAAGTACAGCATCATCACCTCCGCAGACAGGATTGCTGCAGAAATCTTTAATTTCTCATCACTCTTCATCTTCACAGCCAAGCCATCAAGTCACAGCAAAGAATCCTTATGTTTTGAATAAAAAGGAAACATTTTATGTATCTATTCCCAAATCAGCTGTTGCTCAGAAATCAGCACTGAAGTGGTCAAAGCCAAGTGTCAGCACAGTTTTGTCTTCTGCGAATAGTAAGAGCCTCTCAGATTCAGAACTTTACGCTAAGAAATCAAACTTTCCAAGTACAGTGCAGTTACCAAGTTCATCAAATGTTCACCACAAAGTTCCATCAAATGTTCCAGGATCTTTTAAGTGGTCAAAACCAAAGCCAACTGCTTCCAGCAGTCTTGGTCAAAAGAAAAGTACCAAGAAATCCAAGCCTTCAAGATCCAAGCTAAAATGGACCAAACCTAGAGATTCTGTAGCTTCTGTTGAAGTTGGAATCAAAAGAAAACTGAATCCGTTCGTGCTAAGGAAAGAAAATACTGCAAGTGGCAGTGCTGGTCAGAAACAAGGAATGCTGAAAACAGCTAACAAAACTAAATTGATCAGAGGACCAGTGCATTCAACGCAAAAGAAAATACTCCAAAATCAGGTACAGTATTTTATGATGAGATGCAATGTTGTGAGAAAGTACAAGTGATCATCTTAAAATATCTTAATAATATTTATTTTTTTGGTCAAATGTCAGTGGTAAATAAATGCAGGCCTCCAAGGTTGAGTTGTGAATAAGCCCCTCAAGTATTTGAAGTACTGTATATGTACATGATTGGACATGACAGTATAGGTAACAATTGCGCTACAAGCCTGAGTTTTTTTGAGTGATTAGTCAATGAGGCATAGCTGAACTGACACAGCTGAATTGACTTTTACTCTTCAGTAGACACTCTAAAGGATTGCAGACTTCCTGCTAGGGTCAAGTAAAAACAGTGGAACCCTGTTAATTCCACCAATGGACCACAAAAATCTGGCTGTGTATAGGCAGGTTATCTGTGTTTTAGAGGTTCTTTAAATAAGGAAAAAAGTAAGGGCACCTTTGGTTCAGCCCAGAATAAGGTATCAATGGAGTGTCCATAAGGTGGGGTTCCACTGTACCACTCAGGGCTGTCATTAAGGGCCTTAACCTGTAACACCTGTACTTACGGCTGAGTATCCTTGATGAGCCCGTGATGTTGGGAGAGTACAAAACATGGCCCCCTGGTCCAGGGATCCCCTCTGTGGACCAGGTCCATGGGCCGGGTCTATCAAAATATGGACTGGGTCCATGGACCCCCTTTCATGGACCAGGTCCATGGACCCCCTATTTTTACATGTACTACCCCTAAAAACACTATAGTAACCAATAATAAAATGAAAATAAAATAAGTAAATTGAAAAAAATGAATTCACAGTCATATTTCAATTTAATTAATTTTTCATTTTAATTCACGTTTTAATAGAATTTCTTTAGTATTCATCTACATATAAAGTAGTGAAAATAAAAGCAAAACTCCATAAGATAAAAAAGCTACAAGGAAACTCAAAGGAATCATAACCCTGGAGTTTTCTATTCTTATGGTAGAAAAGATCAAAAATTTTACCAGACAGTTGTAGTTTTGAACTGCCAAAGACCAAACCCTGGCTGTTAATTTTAATGTGATACAACTCAAGTGTATGGCAAAACAGATCAGCATCACCCAGTTCTGTAATTTTATATTTGTTTACTATTTTAAGCCCTGATCTACAATGTACATACATGTATGTTGTCCAAACTAGCTAAAAAACAGAGAAATCATGACTGACATCAAGGCGAAGTTCAGGGGATAGGGAATGGAAGTGCAGTTCTGTAGTACATGTATGTGCTACAGACCCTAGTTCTGTGCATACTCTGTATTCAATCAAGGTTCATTGCATTCTGTAACAAGACACCTGTGGTCTGTTTTGCAGACTTCTAGTGTGTGGAGGTCTCAGAGTGCGTTAAAGTTAGACAGGAGGAAAGGTCAATCAAGAGCTTTGTCAAGAAGATCCTCTGCAGGATTGATTGAGAGGTATGTGTATGGTCTACCTTTTGGTAATTAGTAGCCAAGTGGAAATTGTGAATGTGAATTTGATCTTATCATAATGAGTTATAAATTAAATTGTAACATTTCATGTGAAAGGTTATATCAGTGTCTGTACTAGGTTGTACACTGTAGTACTCTGGTGCTTGGTCAAGACATGCAAAATAAACCTACAGTAGTGGATCATATTGTGTTCTGTCTGTCCCGTAGTGAAGCTGAAATGTAACTGTCTTCTTTGATTGTCTAGCAAACATGTAATTTCTTATGATATGTACATGTAACAAGGTACTGTAGAATTATCTAATTAAATTTTGCATTTACTTACATGTATATCAAAAGAGGATATGTTTCTGGAGTAAAATGGGATTTGTTTTGTTAGAAACTAGACGTGTCTATTAAGAGGGTAATTATATACATGTGAACAGTACATGTGCTTTGGGGTATATACCTGTTTGCTGCACAAATTGTTGTATACACATCTTAGTGTTCAATTATGTTTCCTGACATTTGCTTCTTTTTTAACTGGACTTTTCCAGATACAGGGTTGTGAGGTCAAAGAGGAAACAAGCTGCTATTAAAGCTCAGGTTTGATAATTTTTCAAAGTACCTACAGTCATGCACTTTTTTGTTTTAAGAGACTATAATAAATATTTGTCTCTGCCAACATGTACATTTACATGACTGTATACAAAAACTTAACGTACATAATGCATATTATGCACATATTGATAATATTACAGTATATTACATGTATGTATATTAATTCACTTCTGGTGAAGTCACTGGTCTAATTCTATATTGCAGTAAATTTTGAGATCATTTTCTTTCAAAGCATATATTTTGTAATGTTTATTACATGTATCTGGCCAGTTAACAATGGGTTTGATTGACATTATTTTCATTTCCACAATCCTATAGTGGCCTGGGCTACATGTACATGTACATTGTAACTGACATAAAATGCTTCCTCTTTTGATACACATACCTTCAGGTGTACTGTATAATTTAAGAGAGGATCTTTGACTCTCATCCTTCCAACAGTGTACAAGCTTCTAGCATGGCCGTCAATGTTCGCATTTACGAAGATGAGAAAATCGGATCTATTTCATCAAGTTGTAGTTGTTAATGAAATATATAATTACTATATGCCTCGTCATATTATATTACACTGCACACTTCTAGACCCTGATTACATTTACAGTTTTACATACAGTCATGTAGAGAAGGGTATGCACTTTGTACATATAATTTGTGACCAGTAGCCAGCTCATTTCTGGCATTCTGGCACAACATCAGTGTGGTATTATTCTCCTGTCCCCCTCCTGTCCACTGATCAAGAAAGTCAGAGTCAGAGTCTTAACAATGTAGTTCCACAAAGCTTCAAAGTAATTATGTTTATGCTACTGTACTACACTCTGTAGCTACATGTACATGCACATAAAGAAACATTACAGAGGCATATGTACATTTAGTATTGATGTATGTTCTAAAAAGCCACTAGTTAAAAATAATGCTGCAAGAAAAAAAGAATAGACATGTTAACATGTGTTAGAACATGCAGCAAACAATCAAGTGCTTGTAAGCACAAAATAGCAATCCATCAGAGAAAAAATATAAAATATAAAAAATATATATATTGCAGCAAAATAAATTATGTTGTGGTTAAAACATACATTGTACATGTAAAAATGAAAAAACAAATATCTGCATAGATGATACTTGTGTGAGAACAGCAACCAATAAAACAAACCAACAAACACATTAACAAAGCTGCGACTGAAGTAAAGACTAGTTTGTAGCAGGGGTAGTTTGTCAGATGTTGCCCTCCAAAATGTAAATGTAGATTTACGACCAATATATTAACAGTGGGAAAACATTGGGACATGAAAAATTCTCTCCTTTCTTGTCCCCTTCTACAGTACATGTACATGAACTCCTAAACAAGCAAACAAACAAAGAAACAAAAAAACAAAAACATGTAACTATAATATTAAAGGGTAGAACTGGACACAAAAAAGCTTAAAAACCCCGTCTGAAACGACTAGACAACAATAGTAGAAAATGTCTTTAATAAAAGAAAGGGAAGGAGAGCATGATGTTGATAATCAGTGAATATTTCAATACTGAGAATTAAATATGTTTGGCTTTTGAAAGGTTTGAGTGCATGATTGTTTCAACAAACTGTTGTTGATGCAGTTACCCTGTACATGTATGATAAATTGCTTTTACAGCATGCAAAGAAAGTTGTATCTGATAGTCTGGGGCTAGTGGATTTGGCATTTGGGCTAGTGGGCTTTAGCCTTTACCTGCCTGACAGGCAACCGTTTTTTGAGTGGGTGGGTGTGGTGGGAGGGGGTGAATCTACAAGAAATTCTAATCACACATGTACTGTAAGAGATGAAATTATTGTGCTATACTGTGGGAGGGGTGGAGGTGAGAATGACTTTTGGACTAGTACATCATAGTTTCAGCTTGCCCAGAAGGCTAGCTCAAAAATTGGTTTTCTTTGCACCCTGTTTCATAATGGTTCCATCTTAGTCTGAAAATCTGTTGATTAAGGGAGGGGGGGGGGGGGGGGGAGAGAAAAAACTATTTAGAACAACTTCCTTGCACTGTAACGTTTAAATCATTTTTTTTTTTAATTTTATCATAATACTAATTTTTCCTAATGCTGCTTGTTTGCAGAAGTTAAATAAAGAAGTGGTTATTGGAGGTGTTTCATACAAGACGTCATCCAATAAACTCACCAAAGCAAGAACATCTTCAACTGAGAGGCAAAGTGGTAGAGGCATGAAAAGTTTGTCAACAAGCAAAATCGGTGAGCCTCTTTTAACTTATTACTATATGTTTCAATGTCAAAAAAGTGGTAAAAGTCAACTTTTGCCTTTGGGCGACTGAAAAAATTTACTGTTTTCGTATAAGCTTAAGTGCTGGCCACCCAGGATATCATGCATATGGTTAGGAACCTTGAGGCTCCTAGTAATTTTTTGTAGACCACAGCCTTGAATTGGAATTTAGTTGAACATGTGATCGATTGGAGTGAGCCTTAATGTTACGCTTACGATTAGTTGTACTTTTTCTTGGTACTTGTGAGGAATCTTTTCATGGAAATCTACAGTTTATTATTTCAGCACTGTAATTGTGATCAAAATATGTGTTCATTTGTCAACAAGATCACCTCTTAATTAAGCTACAAATTAATTTACAGCGCTTTACTCCCGTAGGAAAGTTGACAAAAACCGTTAACATTCAGGGTGAGAAGTTTCTTATGGACTCAAAAGGAAAGACTCTCCAGAGAATCAGTAAAGGTATACACTGAGCATATTTACAGACGTGTATTTTACAGGAAAAAATTCCCCTGCTTCCAGGCAATTTCTTTCTTTCTCGTATCAGTAGAAGTGTAAACTCTTTCAAAAACCTTTCTTGGCTTCAAAAGTATTAATCATAAGATACTGTAGGAATGGAGATACATGTAGTGGACTCTGAGCAGCTGCAGTTTGTACGTTTACATGTACATGTTATGCAAGCTTCTTTATGATGGAAAGTTGCCGGGCTCTTGTCAACTACAGTGTAGAACCAATCTCAACTATGGCTCAGTCAGTAATAATAACTGATATCTTATATCTACATGTACCTTTCAGCTCCCAGACGTGTTTCTACAAATGGACCAAGTTCTTCTAAATCAAGTCAAATGCCCCCAAGCAGAAGGCGGTCAAGTAATGGACACATGGTCATATTACGTACTCCAACTACGCTGGTTAGAAGTAAAGTCAGCAATACTCCAAGCAAGATTCTTGCTAGGTATTCTATCAAACATTTTAATTACTGGATGAAAGGTAGAAAAGGCCTGAATCGAGTTCATGAAATCGATACTTGCGTATTAGTATCACCCAACTAGTGGACTAATGCAAATCCTGCATTTTGATTGGCTACGCTACTAGGGGACTATTAGCAATAGTCATCGAGTAGCGAAATTGGCGCCATCGAGCGTGACGCTTTCTTTCGTTTTATTCCCAAATAAATATTTCTTCAACTTGCATTTGCTAACTTTATTATTACCTTTTCTGTCCGACTAGTTGGGTGATACTAAAACAATTAGACCCTTCGCCCTCAAGGGCCACGGGTCAATAGCTCATTCGGCTTCGCCTCTAATTGTTAATTAGTGTGTACCTTACCGGGACGAGTGACGCAAGGGAAGATGGGAAGGGTGTGTAGACGTTTGGTGGGAGGGAGAATGAGCTCTACTAGAGAGGCTAAATTTTTTGGAAAAATATAAAGTGGGCTTTAAAGGAGCTCAGTCACGGTATTTGAGTTGTTTTGGCCTCGTACAAAAGTACTTTTGAATTGAAAGAAACCTAAAAATAGTAGTTAACTAAATTAGAAAAACACCAAAGAGATATCAATAAACCATAAAGAAACAAGGATGGTGAAGGATGGAGAAGATTCACGCGGATTACAAACGACGAACATAGGCTAAACTTTTCAAGATGCCCAAACCGTGACGTAACTCCGTTAAGAAACAATGTGATTCAACACGTTTTGGGTACAGTTGGTCAAGCCAGACTTCAAAGATCCCTTTGCCACTGCTGGTCAGTCTATAAGGACCTTGCTATACTTAAATTCTTCCACGCATCAAGGATTTTCCCACTCTAGTCACTGAACTCTAATAAAAACCTAGCTGTCTTTCAGTCTAACATTTGCAAACAACGATAGATTGAAAGGACTGATATTTACATGTATACCTAATTGAACCTTTTTAGTGTTGAATCGGCAGCATATGAGGCGAATTTGATCGAGCCGTGGTTTCGTATTTTGGTGAGACGAAGTCGGGCCAAATGCCCATGGCATGTTGCAAATTTGGGTAAGGTAAAATGGTGTATCTAACTGTTTCCTGTTTTTTTTTTTCCGTTGATGATTTCAGCCGTGTATTGCGGCGTAGCATAAACAATGCCAGACTGTACAAAAAGACGCCAGCTTCACAGCAGTACTGCATGTTCTACAATAGATTTGGTAAGCTCATATGGTAATGAAAACCACTGTACGAGACCTCATTTTCCCTTGGCCAATAATTTATTGAGTCTGCTGAAAGACATTCAACATAAACTCAAAAAGCCAAAAAGAGAAGTCGACTTCGGTCGGGTCACTAAATCACGCGACTTATCTGTTTTATCTGGTTCCGAGGGAAACAATTAGTTCTGTTTTCCTGAGGATCTCGATATTGGAGGGAAAAACAAAACTAACTGTTTTCCAAAGGACCAGTAATAAAGTGTTTTGTTATATAGCTGTAGCGCACTGAGTGTAAAGTAAAAAGGCAAGAAAGAAGTTAAAGTAACCTCTGGTTAGTGGGAGAGCGGTCCGGGAAGAGCGTAATTGTTGCCCGCGGGGGCGTCATTTAGATGTAGCTGTTGTCACGTGACTATAAATCAACCAATAAGAGCGCGCATTAAACCCTTAAAAAATGCAGTCATGACTAGTGAATGGAGGATTCAGGGTTGCTCCAAAGACGGTCTCAAAAATGGGTGAGAGCTCGATACAAATTTTCTTTCTTTGGGGTAATGTTTTCAAACAACAACAACAACAGATTGACGCGGGCGCCCTGAGTTCAATCAGGAGAAGTCAAGTTATCTGTCTGTATAACTCGTCTTAAACTATACTAACGTGATCAGTTTATCTCTCTCTGGTAATGGTCTGTAAGTAGAAATAGATAGACGTGACTGCATTTCACATTGCTTTGTGACCCCTTGTATTACACTTTCGTTATGTTTTTTTTACAGGAAAATGCAACAAGCAGGACACTTGTCCGTACATTCATGACCCTTCAAAAGTTGCGGTGTGTACCAAGTGAGTATGCGTTTAAATTTATCGCACTATTGTAACGTCAAAACTGAATTTGATTAAGTTGTGAGTTTTGGACGAACACGTAGCTTAAATAGGGCAGATTTTTGACAAGGTCTTGTATTTTTTTATAATAGATTTCTGCGTGGTCGCTGTAAAAACGTCGATGGGTCTTGTCCGTTCTCGCATAAGATTGACCGAGATAAGGTGAGTTTTAAACTCTTTATTAGAGTTTTTCTCTTTCCTTGGCTGCTTGAGATTTCATATCCAATACCCAAATTAACCTTCTGTAACATTAGTGTCTTTTTTCATCATTTCAGATGCCAGTTTGTCAGTTTTTTCTTCGTGGTAAATGTTCCCACGACAACTGTCCTTATTCTCACGTCAACGTTAGCAAGAAGGCGGAAGTGTGCGAGGATTTTCTCAAAGGGTTCTGTTCACGAGGACAACAAGTGTGTTTACTCTCATTGTTGATTATTCTCTTGTTCGCTGCTCTCATTTGTATTGCCATGTAATGCTACTCTCATGTGGGGAGGAGTATTGCGTGAGAACCTCATACAAACGCTTCTGAGAAGATTACTGAAGCTTAAGGGCCGGGCACTTAGTGGATTATCAAGTACTTGAAATACATACATGTGTATGTATGCTGTCATAAACAGGCAATACAAAGGTTGCGTGCATTCTGCTAAAGATTAAATTTACTCTTCTTCAAAGGCATTGAAGGGTAGGATTATATATTTGGTTTATTGACCAAGCCAGAGGTCAAGATGGCTGGGCATTTGCCAAGTCCTTTTTCTTTTCTTTTTTTTTTTTCCCTCGTGTTTATGGACCGAGACGGAGTTGAGGTCCAGAAACACGCAGAAAAAGAACGAGGCCAAAATCATCTTGACCGAACAAGCTCAGTCAATAAAGGATTTATTATACGAAATAAGGACACTATTTTCTTGCAAGACAAGGCGGGTAATTCCGAGCTGGCGAGGTTGTGCCATCTTACCCACTCGTGTAGCCAATCAAAGCGCAGGATGCGGTTCATCTTGCCTGTTCACGGAGCTAGCCATATAACAAGGGATCTTGCTGAATGCTGCGCTTCCGCTGTCAAAAGTAGCCAGAGAAGGCCAAATAATCTTAGGTAGCGACAAAACTGTCAACAGCATTGGATATACACGTCCAGTAGGCATAGAAATTTGGCCCTGAGGCGGAGTGCGTTTGTTGTCAAGCCTTGACAATTGAGCGCTTTTCCCTGAAGTGATCTGTCGATGGGTGTATTTCCCGTCGTTTTGGTATCGTTTACTGTGTAATTATTTACAAGTAAAACATAGTTGTTGTTTTTTTTTGGTTGACAGTGTAACAAAAAACACATCCTTGAGTGTGAAGAATTCTCAACGACTGGCAAGTGTTCTAAGGGATCCAACTGCAAACTAATGCACAGAGCAAGAAAACCTGCTGCAGCACGTAAACGAAAATCTTCCTCGAAAGAGGAAAACGAGAGCTCAAAACTCTCCAAATTGGATTTTACGAGTGATGAAGGTTTCTTGCCACTTTCAGCCAGCGATGCAGGTTTGTCATGATATCTACTTCTGAGTGTTCAAATGGTCTTAGTCTTTTACGGACTTTTTTGAGATTGACGAATGTACAAGCATATCAAAGCATACCTTTTTGCCTGTCGATTAAGCTCTTTTGTGTTGTAGATTCGGAGCAAACGTCTACGCTGGATCCGTTGGAAAATACATCAGTAGAAACCAAAGAGAAGGATGGTAAGAGTGGACCTTCACATTGGGCTTGAGCATTTTAGCGTCTGGATTGAAGTTAGACTTACCTTCAAGTCGAGCTGCGAAAGCCGAGCTCGGAAAGAGAAAAATGTTTGCGACGCTCACAACTTGAATGCGAAGAGCGCAAGATTGAAGAGCGCAAGCTCGACTTGTTTCGCTTGCGAGAACTTGACACGGGCGGATCCAGGAATTTCTGAAAGGGGGGTTGTACCACTGTTATAGCTTTTGACGCCATTGACGTGGATGGCGAGCGACGTAGCCGCGAGCTTCTAGGGGGCTTCGAGGTCATCCCTCCCCGGAAAAATGTTCCGCCATTTCCGGCATTCCTGACACTTGAAAAGCGTTTGTGAAGGCATGATATAAAATCTGGAGTTTACTTTACCTCTCAACCAGAAATGCAGTCGTGAAATGTACCCTACCTTTTCCTAACTTGACAGTCCGAGTCAGTCAATTGGCGGAAGTGAAAGAACTATGTCTAGAACAATTTTATTAGTTTGCTATTCACAGGGGGAGAGGGGGTGTTGCCACCCTCCCAACCCCTCCCCTGGATCCGCCTCTGCTTGAGGAAAATTCCATCGGTAAATTTGGCGCGCAGCAAAGGATAAAAGTTTTCGGCCAGCCCTATTCAATGAGAAGCGAACGACTTTAGGCAGTATAGATTGAAACTCTCATTCAATTTACAGCTACAGCCTTCCCGGAAACTCGCTTAACTTTTGTAACCACTGCTTGGAGATGTAAAGTATCATGTTTTCGTTATCATTTAGCCAATCAGATTTCAGCTTATGTGTTCTCAGCCAATGAAAAGCAAGGCCAAAACCAATCGTCTCATTTTGGTCGTTGCATGCGGCTGCTGAAGATGGTATACGCAGTCTCGACGGTAAACAACCTCTACATTTTAGAATTTTGTTATCCACGCCAGTAAATTCGAAATATTATGTTATCAAGAATCTTGACCGACATCAGGTTGTTGATGTAGCAATTTCACAGAAAACTTAACTAACTTATATGTAAACTATTTTTTGTCTACAGTTGAACCAGTGGTAATTCGTCCGAGGTTCTTGAAGCCCAAGGAACCCGAGAAGCAAACTGAGGATTGATTAGGTAGGCTTAGTTTCAAGAGGTTCTTAATTGAACTTCCTTGTCTCTGGGCCTTTGAAGCTAAGGATCTACCACTAAGTAGTGGCCTGTCCTTTAGTTGAGAGTGAGTTTGTCGACGGGAGGATTGTGCGTTACTTTGCAGGAGAGCGAGTGAGTCACAGATGATATGATTGCGTGAGTTATTGTGAGTCTCTCTAGCACGCAAATTGTTGCGTGACTTCTTTTTGTCACGGCGGGACTTGGAGCGCGGGCCAGTTGTTTGATTTTTATTGATATTATTTCTTGTTGTGCTGTGCATAGTGTAAATGTGTTTTTAAAGAAACGTGTAACGGCGGGACTGTAAAGAAAATAGAGAGAAATTAATAAAGAGTAATTAACATGAAGATTTATCGGTATATAATAAAATTACCAACGTTCTTACTTGTAAGTTGTCTGTAAACCATCTAGGTTTGTTAGTCGTGAATGAACGATTACCAATAGACGCCTCTCCACCTTCAGCTTCCCTTGAACTTTCTCTTCTTAATCTCATTACTTTCTCAGTCTGTGTGTGTGTGTGTGTGTTTTTTTTTTTAAGTCCATGCAGTGCATTAAAAATAATAATAGCAACAATTGTATTGGTGAATTTTTTTTTCTTCACCCTTGAATTCCAATCATTTTTAATTCAAAAATATGTGACGTTGAAAGCGAGTTATAAATCTTCATTCGATAGGGTAATGTATAATTTCAACGTATTTAGTTATCATACAAGAAGTTGCAGTTGCTAATGAAAAAACAAAACAAAAAAAAAGAAACAACGGTGAAAACTGGCGGTGCTGAGGAGGCTTAAGAGAAACAAAAAACCTTGAATGAGAGTTTAGTAGGCCTGCTCGAGGTGTGTAATTGTAATACATAACTAAAAACAAAATAGTGAAAACTATTTATGCACCCGCCTAACTTCCATTGTTCTATGAACATTCATTATGTAGTTTATTCCCTCTTTAAAATAAATCCCTTTAGTAGAACATTCTATGTTTCTCAGTATGGTAACCTGCAAAGTAGCATGACACGATCATTGCCTTATTTCTCCGTACTATCGCAATGCACTGTAAGGCGTAATTTTTGGAGAATAAGGAGGCTGGTCAACAGGGGGGAGTAGGATTGAATAATTAACGCGCACTGAAAAATATACAAACGGAAAGAGAGAAGCGAGAAAATTACTTGCCCTAAGGAATTTTTCTTGATATAATCAATAGTGACGCATTTTCAATCTTGACTACATGCCGTAAAATCCCACGTTAAAGCCCCCCCCCCCCCCGAATATAAACCCTTCTATTTCCTAACAAAGATATTATTTCGGATATAACCCTCCCCCGGATATAAGGGACGGACCACCAGAAAATTAAGGGGGGTGGGACTTTTTCAGCTTGCAGGAATTTTTTTTCACGTCCACTGCCTCTGCAGGATTTTTTTTCGGGGTCAAGTCCTCCTGCACGAATTTTTTGTTTTCTTTGAGGGGGGGGTGGGGGGGGGGGGTGGGGAGGTGGA
The DNA here is from genome assembly GCF_042242905.1 of Orbicella faveolata. Lineage (NCBI taxonomy): Eukaryota > Metazoa > Cnidaria > Anthozoa > Scleractinia > Merulinidae > Orbicella > Orbicella faveolata. Next base: position 6,987,837 of record NW_028301558.1, on the reverse strand, counting down.
TATTCTACTGCCGCAATCTTAATCTTCACTCGCCACAATCTGATTGCCTGAAAGAGGCTTCAAACAAATATATTTTTATCTTTCACACAGTTGTTTCGCTTTAATGTCGAAATTATACTCAGGAAGAAACATAACCAACTATCAGACACATTCATAAGCGGCTGTTGCCCAACTGATGGGGTTGCGTTACATTTTTTGTTTGATGTCTAGGGAAATAACCATTTTATTTATTCTTTTCTCTGGTAATAAAGTTCATTGGCATGCTGTGAATCAAGGTTTTAGCTAGGATTCTGTGAGTGACCTTCCAGTAACCATGATATGGGGCCAAAAGGCCTATTCTACTAGGGGAGTCTGTGGGTATGCCCCCCCCCCCCCCCCCAGAAAATTTTGCAAAATTGAAGCGTTTTTGGTGCGTTTTCCCCGATTTTCGGCCGATAAATGTAATATATCGATTGGACTTGAATGCCAGCGCGTCGTTTACTTCGTCAAAAACCTAAAATAGATTGAAACAGCCCATACTAAACGCATCAGTACTCCATGATTGTCTTTTACGACGTTTGTCCAACGTTGATCTTAGCGGCCATCTTAGGGGAAATGTTACGGTTCGCCATGGGTGTGCACATGTGTCCACAATCTTCATTTATACATGCCTATGCCTATTATATATGTCGAGGCTTTTAAAACACAGTATGTGCTTCCTTAATTGCAAACGAATCAAGCAGGATGGCTATTTATAGCACATGGCTTAAGCCATCCGTAAGGGTTTTTCTGCAAGGATGTTTGGCTAGCAGTGTCCATGATTAGGTTGCTGTGCACAAAATGTATCAGCCTTGAAATGGGAAAATGTCCGTTTTCCTAATTGTAGAGAACACCAGCTGAATGGGAATTACACCAGGACAAAGAAATTGAAACTGCAGTATCAAATGGCTGCTTAGGTGCCCTTCAGGCGAGTACAATTTGTAAGCCCGAGAGTGCAACTCACTCTGCAGCATTTTTTTTTCTTCACTTCTCCTTTGCGCGATTTTTTTTTTTCAGTCACCCTCCCTTGCATGAATTTTTTTTTGCTTTTTCCCCACCCTCCCCCCATCACTTTTCTAATGGTCCGCCCCTAAGCCCATCTAATGTATAAGTGGGTTCCCTTTGCGTTTCTTTACAAAGATCAAAATTGTTAATCGAAAATAGGCTAACAGAGTAATAATACGGTAATAAGGTGATAGCTATAAATGTAATGGTATGTTAGCTTTAATTCGTTTTATCTCGTTCTGAAACACGTTTTTGTATTCCGCTCATATGCCCCCCCCCCTCTCCCCTAGGATATAAGTCCCCCGTTTATAAGCCCATCCAAAACTCCTTATGAAGTTATATAAGCCCATGAAATAAACGGGCTCACTCAGTTCCAAGTTTCGTTATGTCTCTATCGCATAACGAAAAGTATACCTCGAAAACCTTGAAATACATATTTCACATCAATTTGTATATTTACCCTTGGTACAATCTGGTATTTTCCTTTGTTTTATATTCATTATTACATATTACCATACAATTATTCCAAGGATAAAACTGAGCCACAACATATATGTATGACAGACGTCGGCTCAACACTTGTTTGGTTCTATAATTTAAAGTCTTAAAAAAAAGACCTTTTGTCAGCTAACAACGGTCACACTGGATATAAACTCTTACTGGCCAATACATAATGGACCATAAATTTGACTTTGGTTTAAAGTGGCTCAATACCCTAAAGTATGACGATTTTGATGAAAAAGTCAATTATAACATACATATGTGATACTTTAAAAAAGCGGTAAATCCTGTACAGCTTAGCAGTTGTAATCAAATTGTCCCTACGAAGTGGAATATTTCCTACAAACGAAGTAACTTTCACACGAGACAGCCCTTTTCCCCCTTCGCCACAAGCCCAGGAGGTGCAAGCCTCAACAACCCCTCCCCTCAATACTGGGTTGTAAAATGTTTAATTCAACCAGGATTAGGATTTTAATTTAGGATTTTAAACTTATGATTTTAATTTTAAAGTATTGTAAAGCGCCATGGACAATTAGTGGAAAATGGCGCTATATAAATGTATATTTATTTATTTATTTATTTATTTATTTATTTATTTATTTATTTATTTATTTATTTATTTATTTATTTATTTTAAGAAACTTTAAGTGTATTTTTCTTAAATGTCTACATTTTAAACTGACTGAATTCTCGGCAACATATCCTTTGAAACATATTTAAGAGGGTTTCCTGAAAGTGAAGCAATGAACCAAATAAATCGTGACATTTTGACCGAAAATGTTGCAATTTATTTGGTTCATTGCATCACTTTCATTGATAACTGTACGTCAGTCCCGTAATACGAGATAATATTTCCACTAGGTTTGGTGCAAAATAAGTAAAAAATAAAGCCTGTGAAAGGCACTGCAAGAGGTTACTGTCAACTTGGTTTTAGTGCTTAGGGTGAAACAGAGATTCACTCAATATGTTTTATTGCAAGTCAAACCTTGTTTGTAGAGGGGCTATGAAATGCTATAAAATCGTACTTCAAAAGGGTGTGGCTGGTTGCCATAGCGACCAATTAACATAAAAACCGTCGAAATTATTGTTCTCTTAATGAATGCAATCGAATACAATTTTTTTTTCGTTCCCAAGTTTAAACGAACGTTTTGGTGTTTTTTAGGGTATCAAGTCACCTTAATACGTGAATGACTTGAAGTCACTCTGGAATTCGTTTAGGCTGTTCCCGGCTCCCGGTAGCTGGGGACGAGCGAAAAAAGAGGGCGATCGAGTAAGAGATAAAACGAGGGGGACTTAAGAGCATGTCCACCAGAGGACCAGGCAGAGGTGATACATGCCATCTCACCGATTTCAGTGAAACTTGGCCTGATTGAAGGGCATACCCAATAACTCAAAAAGCCGAAACGGTTTCTCAATTGCAATTTTCTGGGGGGAGTTACACCACCCCTCTTCGTTTTTTACATAAATTCCTATAAATACTACACTAAATAAGGGTAAAAGTAAGGGGCTCTTAAACCTGATCAATTCATTCAATTCAATTTTGGCTGCACATGAGTGTAGATACGTCCTCCGTGAGTTATACACAGGAGTTTCACGTCATTTGATTGATGACCTGTCAATCAATGTAAGTTAATAACTACCCATGTAAAATGGCATAGCAAACTATGGTGATTGTGAGGCCAAATATCTCCGGTGGCCAAGTCCCTCCCAAAGAGATAGTTATATCACGGTTCAGTTCCACCTTTGGCCTGTACGAATCATTAAAAAAAATTTTGGAACCTGCTATTTGTTGTTCGCAGATCGAGCTCAAACCCTGCATATCTCGCACAAGATTTTAATTTAGTGACTAACATCGTAAAAGTTCCTGTATAAACTGCACCCGCAGATAAGCCATAACTTCAAGATGGAAGCTAAAATATTGAAAAGCAACATAAAGACAATAAAGTTTGAAGTGCGGTTTCAGAACACTGATACAGCGTTTGTTGCGAGCCTTCATATGCATTTAAAAGTCTTTAGATAACAAAATTTCACTTATTATACCTTCTCGTCTTCCTAATTCACTCTTCTTAAACTTGAGATGCTCTCTTGATAACATTATCGCTTCGCCGGAACATTCCATGACATTGAAATTCGTACGTTATATTGAAACGATGCGATGATGGTGCTTAGTAGCCAAGCTTTGAGATGTGGAGAGGAGTCTGGGCATCACAACACATAAGAGACCCCCTATTTACTTTAGAGGGATACTACGTACTATCAAGATCTTTGAAAAACTACAGCAGGAGAAAAACTTCACACAGACGAGGATTTGGATAATTCAATGGATGAATATTGCCGTTAAAGTGATAGTAGTCGCAGCTAAAAGAAGAACTGATAATGATAATTATATACAATGCTAATAATTTAATCAAAAAGGATTAACAGTACACTATAATACTAAAATATTCAACATTTTCTAACGCTATTGCCAACAGTATTAATACCACTAAAATTACTTACAATACCGATTAAAAAAATAACTAGATTGGCTCAACAATAATCACAATACTCTTTTTCGCTATTTACAATACTAACAAAGTTACAGTTTGTACCTATATATTATTTCTGTACTGACTTTCAGGTAGATGATTTGAAAATATATTACGCAAATTTCCGCCAAAGTCATTTACAAAGTGGTACTAGAAGCTAGCACGAGAGGTGATTTGTCGCTCACATTGATTTTCTTGCAAAAAATTCTAAGGGATTCTTGTGAGGACTTTGGCTGTCGTGCATATATTTCAATATGCCGTTGACAACCGCGAGGTAGACTAGTGTATTGATTTGTTGGCTTCCAGACGCCCGAGCCCACGTCTGTCTAAAACCTTAATCACCTCTATATAGCTGAATTGTAGCTTCCTCGTCTTGCCCACGCAGAAATCCTTACACCGAAAACATTTTGAGCAAACTAATGCGAGTATTGATGGTTGGGTCCCTGGTGTATGACGTGACCAACTTTTGAGCCTCTTTGTTGATCATTAAACAGCTCCCGCCGCTTATTTACAACTGATGCATTTAAAAGTGAAATAGGAAAAAAAAAACATGACATGAAAAAAAAAACAAAAAAAAACTGGGAAACCGACTAATACGTAGAAAATGGAAGCGTTGATACTTATAATTTCAGAAAAAGTTATGTTCATAAAAGTTCAGTGTCACTACAATTCCAACTCGCGCCGGATCTGTTGCCTTGTCCGGATGGCAGTGGCCTCCGTTGTCAAAACACCGTCTTCATCTTCATCTTCATCTTCATCGTTATCGTCATCTGCATGGAGAGATGCTGCAACTGTATCGCCAAGCAGTCTACCACTTTTATTGAGGGTTGATAGCCTGCTGAAATAGCGAGAAATCTGCGCAGTGGTCAACCACTGTTTTTTTCGGGAATCTCTTCTTCCCACTACTGTCCCGCAACCCCTTCATGCACGTTGCTATATCTCCCAGGTTAGCCTACTGGCCTGTCTCTTCCCCCAGCAGGAACACTTCCCGTAAATAGTTTCTCACATTTTCGGAGATGTTTACGGCATTTCTGACCTTTTTGAGGCCCCATCCTTCTTCTGCAGAAGGCATGCTTTGATTGCCAGGTTGGTCGGCAGTGCCTGCAGCCGAGGATGTAGGCACAGATTGAAGATATCCACCAGCCAAGGACTGTCAGGTTTCTGCCCATTTGCGTTTGACCTGGTCATACTGAGTCTCGCGTTCAAGTCTTGAAAGGTGCTTCCCCACATCGAGATGCCTCTGCAAAGCAGCAAATGACCGGTACACTGTGATGGATCCTTCCTCGGGGCAAGCGAAAGGGACCCTGTCTTCATCTTCTTGCTCTTCAAACTGGGTGGCGGGATCTAGCCGAGAGGGGCTGGGTTCAACAGGAGATGGTGCTACAGGTCTCACCGCTGTCTCCCACTTCCTCGTTTGGTCTTCCAAATGGTAGTACAATGGTAAGATTTTGTTGCTCCCTGTGGAGTACCCAACCGTGCCAGCGTAGCTGGGGTGAAGAATTTTCCAGATCCAATGTTATACGCCGCCATGCCCTCAGTCCTCCTCCCTCGTAGGAAAAGTTGTTCAGGGATTGTGCGCCTGTCATAGTGTGTTTTTGCATCGTCTACAAAGTAGTTTGTACCTTACAGACCGACGCACAGCACCCCTTCACGCCGCCATGAGACTCGATAGCTGCCTTCATAGAAACTGCCGTTACCACATCGTTTCCCTCGTTCACAAATCGCCTAATGTGACTCTTTATTGAGGCCATCCAACGGTCACATATATCTTTCCCCACCCGAGGCTCACTTAAGACATAGCGTGCAACTCTAACTCCCCTGCACTCCCCAAGGCTTGGTAAGGAGAGCAACAGAAAAGCGGTGTCATAACACCCAGCGTTATCCGACTTCAGAAAGGCTTCTACAAGGTGGGGCTTTAGTCCCTTCAGAGTTGCTAATGTGTGCTCTAGGATAGATTCAACAGCAAACCAATTGTGGTTACAGTCATCAAAGAGGTGAATAAAAGTTTTTGTCTGCAAATAATTGAAAAAGAGTAACTCATCATCTCCACCAAACATGACTCGGTTGCACTATCACGATCGTGTAGGTATTACCGGAGCGATTTTCAGGCCTGGGCATATGATCGGATTAGCTTATCTCCCAAAGCAAACAAGACAAAATGGAGCACCCTAGCTTACCCGGCATTTATTCGAGTAAATAATGTGAGACGAGTACCTCAACTTCACTGCCAGTTTCATCTTTCGTGATTACTACCGTCACATGCCAGGATTTCCCTTTTTTCCCAAACCAGTCTCTTTGGGTCTCTCTGAAACTCATGGGTAGTAACTTCATTGCCCAGTCCAGGATTAGGAGAGATTGATTGGCTGATAGACGATCGACCACGAAGGATTTGGCTGCATCTTCGTGGACAGCTCGCACAATGTGCGCCTTCCACTCTTCCAGCATAGGTAGAGCCCTCTCGACATCATAATTTAGCTCTTTTCGTCAGTATGTATCACTGCGACATTGAAATAAAAGAAGAAACCACGTTGCTATTTTTTTCTGAAACCGGAGCCACTAGAATTTGAATCGTTCATGCAAAAAATACGGAAATAGGCTCTTCACATTTTACCTCAAATGTACATCAGAGGAGGAAAAGGCTAGCTGGATATCGATGTCTACATTCCTCAAGTCATCACAGCGATCACAGCAGATGCTGTGTTGGTGCTGGCATGTCCCGCGATGATCACTGTCCGTCCACTGCTGAGGGCATACACGCTACAGTGGTCGGCACAGGGCTCCTCTTGGGAAATATGTATCTTAAAAATCTGACTTAAGATATTGTTTTGCCGCTTTTAGCCGACGTTTGATAGAGCTTGATGTTTGAGGAAACCTAATCGAGGAAGTCACGCCCACCTTCATTAAACAACTCCACGCGTGCAAGAGTTAGTTCTTTCTCAGAAGACACTTACACTTGTTTGGGATACAGAGATTTGTCGAAGATGAGCACTTATATCTCTAGACCAAGAGCTCAGAGGAAGAAGCTCGTTTCGTCGAGATGAAATATTACAGTGAGAGTCACAGTGCGAGGCAAAAGAACAGAAAGATTAGACATTATTTTCACAACTTAAAGGTCACGAAGAAAATGAATTTGTTGTGCTAAGGTCCCACTTACAAACCCCGACAAATTTGATTACTTTTTAGTGTAGACGTAATTATTTGGCGCACGAAACGTCACAGTTCATGTTTCGCTGAAGTTTTTACACAACAAGTTCAAGAACAATTTCACGAAAATATATTTAATAATAGTGGTTAAGAAATGCTATTGAAAAGAAGGAAATGTACTTTGAAATAAACAAGGCGAGAAAGTGTTTTTATTTAGCTGAAAATGGATAGTAACTACAAATATAATGTCCGTAATTTTGTCTCGGCTTATTGCAATAATAGTTTTTGGAATTTTTTTTCAGGGAATGTAAGGTTAATTTCTTTGTTCCAAGTTCAGGGTCATGAAATTGTACTTGAACTTATTATTCAAAAACCTCGGTGAAACATGAACTGTGATGTTTCGTGACGCCAAATAATTATCTTTGCGCCAGCGAGTAAACAAAGCAAGAAACTTCGGCGCATCAGTGACAATGTTTACAGTAGGAATAGTAAACTATTTCTCCCTTTGTGCCCATCAGAACCGCGAATGTTTGGGAAAATGCTAACATATTTTTGTGTGTGTGTGTTATGCTGGGATGTTCTCAAGTCGCTCAGTGAACGTGCAAACGATATAACGCATGTGAAAATCTGTTGCTCGGCTCATACGCGTTATGTATGCGTAATAACACTCTGTGCGGTATTGAAAAATATTTTTTCCTTGGGTAAGTTGGTCTCCGTGTATATTTTTCTTTCATTATTATTTCCAGTGAATTTTGGAGGGGGCGGTAAAGGGGGTAAGTAGAGGGTCAGTTGACCGGGGGTCAGTGTTTTGTTGTAACCCCTCTGATGTCACGTTTCACACGTTCAGTTTTTATCTAAATCGTTCGTCAGCTGCTACTCATATAAGTTGAGCGAAAATTTACACAAATATTATCAAGTTATCTTCATGAGAGTTGAGTGTCCAAGTATCGAAGCGACTCATCTATACGCATTGTGATGCCCAGACTCCTCTCCACATTTCAATAGCTTGGCTACTAAGCACTAATTCGTATCGTTTCAATGTGGCGTACGAATTTGGCTTGTTTCGGCGAAGCGATAATGTTATCAAGAGAGCATCTCAAGTTTGAGAAGAGTGAATTAGGAAGACGAAAAGGTATAACAAGTGAAATTTTGTTATCTAAAGACTTTTAAATGGATATGAAGGCTCGCAACAACCGCTGTATCAGAGTTCTGAAACCGCACTTGGTTGTCTTTGTTTTTATACCAATTAGAACTTAATTGGAACTTCAAACTTTATTGTCTTTATGTTGCTCTTTAATATTTTAGCTTCCATCTTGAAGTTATGGCTTATCTGCGGGTGCGGTTTATATAGGAACTTTTACGATGTTAGTCATTAAACTAAAATCTTGTGCAAGATGTGCAGGGTTTGAGCTCGATCTACGAACAAAAAAAAGCAGGTCCCAAAACTTTTTTTAATAACTCGTATAGGCCAAAGGTGGAACTGAACCGTGATATAGCTATCTCTTTGGGAGGGACTTGGCCACCGGAGGTATTTGGCGTCAAAATCATCATAGTTTGCTATGCCATTTTACATGGGTAATTATTAACTTACATTGATTGACAGGTCATCAATCAAATGACGTGAAACACCCGTATATAACTCACGAAGGACGTATCTACACTCATGTGCAGCCACAACTGAATTGAATGAGCCCCTTACTTTTACTCTTACTTAGTGTAGTATTTAAAGAAATTTATGTAAAAAACGAAGGGAGGTGGTGTAACTCCCCCCTGGAAAATTGCAATTGAGAAACCATTTTGGATTTTTGAGTTATTTGGTATGCCCTTCAATCTGGCCAAGTTTCACTGAAATCGGTGAGATGGCATGTATCACCTCTGCCTGGTCCTCTGGTGGACATGCTCTTAAGCTCTCGGTAGTTAGGAACGAGCGAAAAAAAGAGAGCGAGAGAGAAATAAAAACGAGGGAGGCTAAGGCTCTTGGTAGTTGGGGACGGGCGAAAAATAAAAGAGCGAGTTAGAGATTAAACGAGGGGGACTTAGGCTCTCGGTAGTTGGGAACGAGAGAAAAAAAGAGCGCGAGTGAGATAAGTCCTCCCTCATTTTTTCTCTCGCTCGTCCTCTGTTTTTTCGGTCGTCCCCAACTACCGGGAGCCTGGAACAGGCTAGAATTCGTTTGGCAGAAACGCACGTCAAACGTTCTGCGCCTAATTCAGGAACTGACCGAAAGCGTAATTGAATTCTAGTTCACCAGTAAGAAAATTCATCATATCTGTAACTACTGGCACAGGAGTGTACTCCAAGTATTTCACTAAAGCTGAAGTTGCAATTGGGGCGTACATGTACGTTTCGTTTAATCCAAGTTTGAAATTCCCAAGTAAATTATAAGGAAACTTGTGAATGAAACAAGACGGCTTTTTTAATATTGTTCCTGGACTTTATTTCTCAGCTCATACAGGTTTCAAATCCGTTGATAACGACTCGTGCAGTTTCTGTATTCTTACTATACTAAAGTTCTAGAAAGTACAGTTGATCACGGACTTGATCACGTGTAACGTGTTTACTGCTGAGCTTTAGGAACCTCTTCAATGAAGATCCGGGACATCGTCGCCCAGCCTGTCTCAGCGTCAGCATTTTTTTTGGCCAGTTTTGCAACTTCCAACCCAGAATCCCACTCGCACCTTTCCCTTGTGGATGTTATTACAGTGACCTTCAATATGGCGGTGACGGTGAAGATTGTGGTTCTTGCCGGTTTGCATGTAGAACACACCTTCAATGGAGCCAGGAGAGCTGCACTCGGCGCCATTGAAGGTAAAATACCAACGACTACAGCAGTGGTCACATCCATAAATCCTGAGGTTACCAGCAAAGTAGACATGGAGGGCAGTGTCTGTGAAGTTCTTGGTAAATTCACAGTTCTACAGAAGATGATCAATCAAATTAATCTGACACTAGAAAATAACTTCCAGCAATGAAGGGGCGAGAAACAAGTGAGACTTAATCATTAACATCAATGCAATTTTTAAAAACGCGTTAAACCAAGAGATTATTAAAGTAAGAGAGCTCATTATATATCTCTGTTAGTACGCGCGCGCTGATTGGTCAGTTTAGCGGCACGTTTTCTCCTGTACGGCCTACTAAAATTCAAAGTTGTTTTTATTGCCAATCTGTTTCGTGTTTTATCGCCAAGTATTCTTAACTTTTATAGCAAGTAAAAGTTTAAAATTTTCTTTTACTCTAAATTGTGTATTGAGGTGGCTCAAAACAGTTTCCAGCAGTCAGATTTTGATGGGTTGTTATAACCACCCTTTATCAGTTGATGCTTCAATCATAATATCAAAAAACTGCCGAATCATTGGTGAAAACTTTGCTATCATTTTCGTGACACCATGGGTTACCATAGTTCAAAAAAGGCACAGTGAAATTTTTTCATATTACTAAATTTTATTAAGGCAAAGTTTTAAAAAAATCTGTACATAGGGTTCAGAGCCCCTTAGAGTATTGAAAAATTAAGGTGGCTCTGAACCCTACGTACAGACTTTTTAAAGCATTTTTAAAAAATAATAACACGACTCGAAATTGTCAATAAATTACTTCCCCTCCAGTTGCAATCGTTACTCTTCCGAGAGAGAAGAAGGCTGAAGAACTAAAAAAATTTTGCCAAATCAAAGTACCCGGCTTATGACCTTCTCGTCATTAAAATGTTATCTCAAAGCAGTAATGTCTAGATCTTCTCTTGAGAAGACGGAGGTAAATGACAGAACTTTGTTGAATACATTATACACTCATGCTGTAAATCACTTGCCTGGATCACACCTGAGTCTTTGACATCGTTCCTTTTCCAGGTGCATTCTTTCCAGTTCATGTGCGAGGAAAGCTGAAGCGATCCTGGAGTTCCAATCTTACCTTTCTCCCCTCGCTGTCCATTTTGGCCAACGGCGCCATGGGTTCCAGACTCTCCCTTATCTCCTTTCTTTCCATCTGCGCCAGCTGGTCCCTTAGGCCCAGTCTTTCCCGGGCTGCCCTGGTCTCCTTTGGCTCCGTCGCGTCCATCACGGCCAGGTGCCCCAGGGGAACCCGGCATGCCATGCATACCGGGGATACCATTTGTACCTGGTTGTCCACCGTAACACATTGAGACCTGTGTCAGAAGAAAGATCAACACCTTGAGTTCTGCGAAGGTGCAAGCGATAATAAAGTGACACGAAGTGTCTTGATGTAACTCTTCGTCAATCTAGCTGGAAACTACTTCAACAGCGATGATGTTTATCAGCGATAATATCATCTGTACTATTCTTCTTTTCTTTCTTTTTATTTTTACTTTAACTCACACACCATAGAGGGAGCTACTCACTTGGTTTGCTGCTGACATTATTGGCGGTCGCAGAAGCCAGGGTAATCAACACAAAAGTCAGTAGAAACAACATGATAGGCGCTTTCTCTATACGGGGTTCTCTTTAATATGGTCTAGCCTGTAGAGACAAATTTCAGAAAAGTAAAACAAGAATGGTCGTGGTGACAGTTACAGTACCTTATAGAAATCTTGAGAACTGAGTCACTGTATTTCTACATTTTCATTAATTTTGCTAGTTTTATAGCAAAATCACTGCTTGAAAAATAGCTTAGAAATGTTTTTACTCCCCTTGAGGCTATGGAAATGAATGGAGTTCTTGATGTGATGGCCAATAACAAAATAAAATAAAACTGTGACATTTACATTTATATTATTGGTTTTTATACCACTAGAGGTGCTGAGTACTATAGCTAGTGGCTGTCGAGGGCTGCTACAGCTGTTATGAAAGCTCATTTTGATTCCACGTTTTTCTTTCGACTATGCAGGAGTGAAGTATTCGGCAAGTCTATCAGAGACTTTGCAACATTAAATTAAACGAAAGTATAAAACAGAAAGTGAAAATTACGATAGAAAGAAACGTTTCTTTGTATTAGTTTAAGTTTAAACCCAGGCAAGGTAAAACAATGGCTGTACGGCTCAGTCAATAAAAAGCCTACCTTCCACTGAGGCAGCGATCATCTGAATGAAAATGATACTGCTATCAGTGTATCACTTAATTTATCTTGTTATTCGGCGATGAAAATTCATGTTGAAATACGTTTACTAGCTAATTACGTGCAGATGTTGAACACTCTCATTGGTCAGATCATTTCTAAATTGATCAATGACGCGGAGTCTGACATTAATGCCAATTTGTTTTGTGTTGACAAGTTTCACGTTAAATCATGTTTTACAACTGTGTACGTGTTTTGGACCAAATATCATTACGAAAATACAAAATAGGCAACGACAACGAGACAACTTCTCCATTTTTAGTAGCAGGCTCCTTGAAAATGCATCTAAAAATGATTTAAACTTTTGTCTATAACGTTTTCAAAGAAAGATAACGGTACTAATACGTTTGTTGAGCAGATGGCGATAATCTGGGCTTCAGTGAAGTTTTGAAGCTGTTGTTCCAATTCTTGTTTTAAGGTGCTAGGATGTCTTTATTTTTCTCCCACTTATGACACTTGAACACATTTAACATAGTCTTAGAACCTTTTACCATATGAAAGTCATTTACTTGCCATTGAAATATATCTGCTACACCGTCAGCTCAGTGGCAGTCTTCTCTCGTCGCATGAATAAGCAAGGTTACCAGTGCATCAATCTGGAATAATCTACCAAGTCTGCGTTGAGCTTTTAAAAGCAAATAGCCCTTGAAGTGTCCGCTTATTGCAGGTTTTGTACAACAAAATGGCTCAGAATATTGGTGTCCCGGTCCGCTTAACAGAGAAGTCCGCTGAATTCAGGTTTATTAGGGCAGATGGCCATTGCTAGAGCTTTGCCTGGATTTAACGATCTTGGACCTTCGGTGATCCCTACTTTTCTTTCCAGAAACAGATTTTATTGACAATTATCTCCACATTGTCCAAAAATGAACAAAAAATCAAAGTGGGAAGTTAGAAAAAATTCAAGATTTCTGTCCACTGGACATCGAGTCCTGCCATGTTTCGGCTTAAAGGCGAGTGAAACTATGGTCGCTAAATGTGAACTTGTTCTTTAAAACCTCACCAGCTGGCTATATTCACTTAATAGATCCACTTAAACAATATGTTGTAGTAAACATTTCACTTCAAAGATCTAATTGCAATATTTTTGGGCTTGCAGATACTGTGGCCTTATTCGCTAACGAAGCCCGATTTTTTCGGATTTAGGGTGTTCTTGGGGGCATGTTTTCTCCAAAACGAAGTCCGTGATCCCCCCGTTTTTTACATTTCTGACTCAACTAACTCATCATCTTACAGTGGTAAAAGTCTCAGAAAAAAAATCAATATTGGAAAATTTTCGCGCGAACGTCCTTAATAGAGGGTGCCCACTTAATATGGGGTCCGCTTAATACAGGTTTCACTTTACCTTGTTCTTGCAGTTGATGAAATAATTGCAAGATAAGTATAACGCTTTCCTATGTGACAAGATTCTTTGAGCTTCATGTTAGTAAAAACAAGTTGTCCCCTGCAATAGCTAACAGTACATCAAATAAGCTTATTGCAGTTAGATAGTGTCTAGGTTGTCCGGTGAAATAGCGTCATGAATTCATGTTAATTTTGTTATAAACTTAACATGAGGTAAACGCTAAAACAGGTTCGGCAGATAATTACATTTTACAACCGAAATAATTTGATAAACAGTCACGTAGCTCTTTTCATACGGGCATAGGTTACTTTTAGTTGTTTCCCCATCAGTTTTTTTATAGCCCCAGTTACGTTTTCAGTGACACAGGATTTCCACGAGTCTGAACTAACCTCAACTGGTGAAAACGTTCTGTTAAAAATGAAAAGCAAAGCATTTCCTTTTTCTTTTCTGTGACTACTTTACAACCGGAACACTAGTTTCACATGATGACATGTATAAGTCACATCATAATGCCGGCAATGCATCATTTCATCTGGTGTTAACTAGCAATTATAACAAGTCTTCAAAGCGGGTTGTTTTACTCAAGCTGAGACCAGATTGTTCCTTCGCAAATTAAAATTAAATGATTTTGCGAGAGCGTTGGCACTTAAGAGTGAATGCCTACAAAAATGGACCTAAATCGCCTATCAATGGCACAAGTCGAGAAATTGATTTCGCTTGTATTTTGTCCATAGATAGGTCCTAGTAAGAATAGAAACGGCCCATAGTTAGTTTCTGCTAATACAGCTTTCTTTGGTAGAAATACGCCAAAAACGATTTCGACCCGATTGGGCTCAAAATCTACTTCCGGTTTTGCTGAATTTTCCGAATATTTGATTGCTTCGCGCTCCGCAGAACAGTTACTTGAGAATCTTTCAATGGATTTTATATTCAGTTCAGGTTTTCGTGGTATGACTGAGCGAAAAATAAAACAAATCAAAGTTAGTTTTGAGCCCGAAAAGAGATCAAACTGACACGCAAAATTTTACAGTGTGTGGCAAGAGAATTATTGCTTAAAAACATCGCCATATTTTTCTATGGGCTATAACTTTAAATACCGTTAAAACGTTTTCTACGGGTTAAATATACACCAACCTGTTAGGCTATCAAAAAACATCTCTGGGCAAATGGTTTCAAGTCGCCCGCCTTGGCCTGTGTTTCTCATAGATTTTGCCCAAAATCCGCCGTTGGAATGTAAACAATTGCGTGACGCGGATAGCCACACTCGAGTAAAATATTCGTTTCCAGCAATCCGATGAAAGCAATTTTTGAAACGTTGTGTGGATAAAATAATGGAAAATGTTTTTTTTTTTTTGTTTGTTTAAGTCAGTATAAATATATATGTTTTTTCATTTGCATTGCAACACCCACGACATCCCTGATAAAGAACGTTTCTACAGTACTCCGGGAAATGATTTTAACACTTGTTTATTTTATTGATTTCACTGATAACTTACAATATAGAGGCAGTTTTAGAGATACACTTAACCAATCCTCTATGGTTTATGGCAATTGAATCATTGACTGACAAATAAAGTCAAGTGGAAATACCATAATTTCTATAAACTACTAACTGCGTGATGGCATCTCAGCTCTTCTAGCTGTGTAGAAAATTTGTACCTGCACATTATGCTCAAACTCAGCTAGAAAACCTGGAATTTCTTGAATTGAATTAGCCCAGGGAGAAATTGCGTTTAAGTTTCGATCATACTGGGAAAAACTCCATCTTTTCTACTTTGGTTGTTTGATCAATTAACTGAAATTTGCAGATCATAACACTGGTAGAAAAATAAACATTACAGTGGTCGATCTAGGACTAGGTTTACACTAAAGGAGTTTTTTTGGATTCGTAAAAGTTCCCGGATTCATCAATTTTAGAGTATTCGGATTAGTAGGGGTTTACAGTGAAAGGATATTCGGATTCTTAACCGTTTACACACGACGATAACTCCGGGCACATTCATGATGGAATGGTTAACAAGCAGTTTGTCACCTCGACAACGAGAAATAAAATGCCTCCGAAAATAAGGCTAGGGGTAGGTTGAGACAGTCTGAAGTTTTCTTTCAACTCGCTGACCACGGTACTGTTGTCCATCATGTCAGGTCCCTCCAGGAAGTTATTCTAGTCTTTACTTAATATCTAGAACCGTCGAGGTTTTCGATCGTGCCATCGTCGTCATCTGCGCAGTAAAGTATAAATTGGGTTTCTGAGGAGTATGGCATTACCCATTATAAAAGTGATTACCTACACCTGAAACAGCACGAGGTAATCACCCAGCGACCGCCATTAAATGGCCATCAATGTGCCTACGACTCGACTACGACTGGATCATGTAATCCGCCACTTTCGTTCCACCGCAAACTCAAAAGATCACAGGCGGAAAAATATGCGGATTCGAGAGAAAATCGTTTACACGACAAACTCTCCAGATTTAAAAGTTTTGGGATTCAAAGTTCCCACTTTAAATTCCGGGGAGTTTTTTTTCGGATTCGTCCACTTTTGTGTAAACGGCAAAATCAATCCGGCACTGAAACGTTCCGAATTCATCAAGAATCCGGAACAATTTCCTCTAGTGTAAACCTACAATCCTGGCCATAAGTTGTTGGGACACCTCCCCCTTTTGCGCGCTAAAACCTTCGATTTCAACTACGTCATTAACGTTTTAGAACAAAAGATGAATAGAAGCAAGTACAATTGACCCCCCTCCCCCCTAGCAATGTTGCATGAAAACGAAGCTATTCTAAAGACTAGATCGGATGTGGGAAAAAAGGAAAAAGGGACAATAGAAAGTGGTTAGACAGTTGTGTTGGAACCAAACGCGATTGCTGAAAAATCGCTATTATTGGAATAAGACGTGAATATCTATCTTCTCGTCTCTTTAGTTCGAGAATACTCTTCTAGGAGGCGAACAATTCTTGAAACGTGGCTATTCTGAAGCTATTGTCAAGGATTTTTTTTCTTCAAGATTTTTATGAACATTGACAGGGGCAGGGGGGTAGGCGGGCTTACGCGGTTTTGGTCTTAAGAGAGGCTGCCTGTGAAGTCATCTGCCGTAACTGTCCCAACACTTTTGACCAGGATTGTAGTCTTAAATGAACAGCGAACATCCATCTTGTTTTGTTCGCGGAAGTCGGTCACGGAAGAGCGAATTTCAATGAAATAAATATATAATTTGATTAAGCAATTAGCCAAAAATAGGTTGGCCGCCAAAACAGTTTAGGGTTTAGCCTAACTCTAACCTTAAGTTTTAAGACTGAAGAAAAAAAGAAAAAAAAAAGCACTGAGCATTTCAGTTGTTTGAAACAGAAACATTCGCGCACAATGAACTATATGTATAGTACGTGCGTAACCTGGAAAGCAATCCGTCCAGCACAGTAATTGTTCAAATTAACAGCTTACCGAGACACTCGCACTGTCGATGCCTCTTATTTATGATTTAAACTTTTAGGATTTGTTTACTTTACTTTTTCCGACTTTTTAGCAGGAGAAAAGGCACTAAATGTGTTGGTACTAGTATAGTTCCACTGTTTCAGGAGTATACTTATTAAAGATTAAAGGTACAAATAAAAAGGTTTAACCGAAAATCGATCCGTCGAAAATCAATCAACAAATACAAATTTAATCACTGTAGCGTTGCTTCAGATCACGTAAGACTACAAACCAACAATATCAACTTGTCATTACGCTTAACAAATGAACTTCGAACGATTTTCTCTCTAGAACTCGCTCTTGTAATTAAAATGATCAAAGAAAGAACGACAGCTTAAAACGACATAGCAGTAACACCCGAACTCCAAGTAAATTGCTTTAAATTGACGTTTTTAATTAACGAAATTTCCAAAGCGATGACTTTCAAAATATTAAAGTTAAAAGTGGTCCATTATGTTTTTCTTTTTCACCCAAATGTTCTAAGATAGCCATCTGCGGTTTGTTGGAAACGAATTATGTATTCACGGTGACCGCCTGCGTCACGCAATTGTTTACATTCTGACGGCGGTTCAGGGAAAAATCTATGAGAAGCACAGGCCAAGGCGGGCGACTTTAAACCATTTGCCCAGAGATATTTTTTGATTTTCAAACAGGTGGGTGTACAGTTAACCCGTAGAAAGTGTTTTTATGGCATTTAAAGTTATAGCCCATAGAAAAATATGGCGATATTTTAGTGCTATAATTCGTTTGCAACACATCGTAATATTTTGCGTTTCTGTTCGATCTCGTTTCGGGCTCAAAAGAAACCTCGATTTATTTTATTTTTCGCTCAGTCATACCATGAAGACCTGACCTGAATGTAAAGACCATGGAAAGATTCTTAAGTAGCTGCTGTGCGACGCGCAAAGCAATCAAATTTTCAGAAAATTTAGCATAACAGGAAGTAGATTTTGAGCTCAATCGGGGCAAAATCGTTTTTCGCAAATTTCTCCCCAAAAAAGCTGCATTAGCAGAAACTAACTATGGTCCGTTTGTTTACTAGCTAGGGCCAATCTATGGGCAAAAAATGAGAAAAATCGATTTTTCGACTTGTGCCGTTGTTTGGTCCATAGTTATGGGCACTGGCTCTTAATTATTCACCTTCCTGCTTTTTCATCAGTTGAAAGTGTGGAAACTTTTTTGGAATCATTCGGGTACAGGGGGTTAACTTATCAACAATGAAAATAGCTGACCTGTACCTTTGAAATAACTCAGCGCTTGGGATGTTTAAGAGGAAATCAATACGCTAAACAGTAAAACAAAATAGAATCCAATGTAAGCGTATAAAACTGATCAAAACGAGAAAACACACATTTACTTGCCACTGTGTTCACAACTGAGTTGAAGATACTTCTTCCTACACTGTAGTTTAGCAAACTTTAATTTCATAACCAAACTGTTGTTTGTTGATGAACCTCTTGTCAGAACAAGTTTGAAGGACGAAAGATATATGTGATTTTAATATTTATTCTAACATACATTCTTATTGGTTAAAAAGGATTGTTTAGTCGTCGATTTGTCCAATAGGATAAAGTCTTCCATTCCTCGTTTGTTTCAGTGCCACGTTTCTTTTTCTTACTTTCGAAGCATTATTTCGCTGCTATTTCATGTGAAGAAACCAAAGTATCTGAAGACTTCAGATCCAACTGCCAGTAATAAATTTGTGCTTAACAAGAAAATAGAGAAGTTTGCCGCATATGCATGAGTCATTTTGTTAAGTGAAAAAAAAAAAAAAAAAAAAAGCCGGAAAGAAGACCATAAACACATTCATTTCTATTGTGTAGCCATCAAGGACAGGAAAAGAAACAACGAAAGCGAACTAACGTCTGTCTCGATCAAGCATGAAAAATTCACAAACCTCTGATCGCTATTCCTTAGAAATATTCGCTATATTCCTCGGGGAATATAGCGAATATACCCCTGCAATGATGTCCTATACCTTGGTTCACGGTTTGTTTTTGGCGGTGAAAACAAAATGGAAATCCGAGCGGTATATTTGGGATATGATCTAATTAATTCTTCGACTCGTAGAATCGTTACATTTGTGTTTGTGACCACAAATCTGGCCATTTACCGTCGGCGAGCTACGTAACTCGGTGTGTGACAAGAGTTATCTTGTTCGAACAAACCATGGTCGATTTCTGTAGGTGACCTACACAACTCGGAGGTTTTGTTCAATTAATTATGACGCAACAGTTGGTTGTCGTCAAACGCGACCAAGTTGACAACACAGAATACACAATTAAATGTTAGCTTTAAGACTCTTGAATAACATTGTGGTTGATTTGAGGAAAAGATAAATTCCTTAACCGCCAATGATCTCCCCATCAAAGCCACAACTTGAGTCCGCACGAAACAACCTCCACGTTTTTTGCTTAAGATTTGAAAATAAATGAATGCATTACTTGCGTGTGTTTAGCCCCTGAAAAAATCTTCGGGGGAGGGGGACAATATGTGAACCACTTCCCAACGAAAAATCTTGATTTTTCTGGTCGGGTGAGACACAAGGAGACCGAGACGAAATTAGTATACGTTCTCGTTACTCTCGAACGCGAAAAAACTTGATAACTCCAAATTCAGTGGGTAGCAATGTAACTACTTTTTCGATTCAAAGGCCAAAATTCAGTTCAAGATGAACTTGAACAAATTTTAGAGGATAAATCTCTCCAGTTGAACATGTATCATTCCATGTAAATCATTAATTTATCATCTACTAATTCAAGCAAAACGATCTTCGATTCCAGTTAAATCTTTGGTTCTCTAAGCCGTCTTTTCAGCAGTTCTGCCCTCAGAACATATAGACGGAAAAAGAAAATAAAAACTAACATGGTGGGTTGTTTTAATGGTCAGTAAAAAAAATCAATTAGCTGTTTTGTTCTTCCAGAAAAGTCGAAAATGTTAATGTTATCCAGCACAGCAAGAGTTGGTTAGGAGTCAATTTTCTTTTTTCCAAATGATTTTATCATTAGACATTTGCGTAATCAGGCATGACGAATATCATCATGGCAAGACGATAAATGCAATCCCTTTCTTGAAAATGTAACGTACGATACACTGACTCAAGGTACACATAGATTCCAAAACACGGCATGTTTATGTGGAGTTTCGAAGCAAAGTACATCAGTGTTAGGTCATGTTAGTGCTAATGGTCGTTTTCTGTTGAATCTCAAATTATCACAATACTGAGTACTCTTCTAACAATAACAATTTTTAACATTTTATGTTAGCTCTTTCCTCGTCAGTTGCAACATTCGGTTGTGAATGCCTGAGTTCTTGTTTGTTTTTCATTGCTAACTATGGACATTCGATCGCATTAACGAGATTAACTTATTGAAACAAAGGAAAGCCCTTACCTTGGAAATAGCTCAGTCAGTGCTTGGGACGTTTTGAGGGGAAACGAATGACCTAAATCGCATAAAACAGAAAATAGAATCAAATGTAAGAATTTAAAACTGATCAAAGCGAGAAAACACACACTTACTTATCTATGTTCACAACTGAGGTGAAAATACTTCGTCCTAGTTAATCCAACCTTAATTTCATACCTACACTTTTGTTTATTAATTTATGAACTTCTCGTCAGAACAAGTTTGTGGAATAAATGACATATTAAAATTGAATTTCCATTCTACCACACATTTTTATTGGTTGAAACAGTTTATTTAGTTACTAATTTGTCCAATAGGATGAAGTCTTCTATTCACCGTTTGTTTCAGTGCCATGTTTCGTTTTCACAGCAAGTGCTCTTTTGTTTAATCATTTCGCTGCTATTTCGTGTGAAGAAACCAACTTCACATCCAACTCCTAGCTATATATTTTCCTTCATATTAATAAAGAAACACCAGATCAGAGGATCTATTTTGCTGCATGGGTCATTTTGTTACAAAAATTCTCTTATAAGAAAACCATAAGAACTTTCATTTGTTTTCTCTATAGCCACCAATCAGATGCGAGATAAAAACTCAATGAAAACAAACATCTCATTGCATCGATCAGTCACGAAACGTTAACTATGCTTTGATCGCATTTCATTCCGAACTGTTGTCTATTGACCAGAAGTTTGAATTGGTTATTTGATCGTTTTTTGGCTGTGAATTAAGCAACGAATGTGGAAATTAAAATAATGAACAAACTGAAGCTCTCAAAATTGCACACGGGGGATTGATACAATGAAGCATGGACTGGTACTAGTGCTTCAAAACCAGAAAGACATGATTCAGATTGTATGTGTGAGTCATTATATTTGGCAATAAAAAATAATGATAAAACACCAAACTAAACGGATTAATTTGTTTTTCGATTAATTAAAGACCGAAGTCAGTTCCAGATGAACCTGGATGAATTTCAGTTGAAAGAACTACCTAGATTGAACATACGTATAAAATATAAACCTGACTGTAACGTATCATTTTGGATGTAAGAACATCTTCGATTCCAGTTACGTTCTTGATTCAAAGAACTAAAGCTTTAATGATGACCAAAAAAAAATGGACTGTTTGCTGTTTTTTTTCCCTTCCATTAAAGACCAAAATGTTTACGTAAACCTGTCTGAGCCAGCGTGGTAAGTGTAAAATTTATTGTTTCATTTATCATTTGCGTAACAGACAAAATTCGATCGTTATAACAAGGCGAGAAATGAAATCCTTTTCATGAAAATATAACGTTGGGCACACTTATAATGGCTAGATTTATACGTAGATTCCTAAACACGGCTGACTATATCAATGTTAGTCTCAATGTTTTGAAGAAACGTACGGTAGGGTAGCCCCATGCTAGTTTTAAGTCTTTAATTTCTCTTTTGAATCTCATCTACATCACGATACACGATAGCTGACAAAAACAATGTGTTACATTTTATATAGGCCTTCCCTCTCCATCTGCATCATACGATTCTGTGTACTCGATTTCTCTTGTTTGATTGCCGATGCAAAACTGACACAATTCCGAGCAGAAAATGAAAATTCAAAATATACTGCTACAGCGAACGTTTTTGTCCTACCGACAGTCAAGCCAAAACATTTATCAAACCCGCCAACCCTGGAGCTACTTAATCTGATACTTAAAATATAGATTTATTAACTAAATTCATCAGAAGTTACTTTTGCCGCTGTACTAAATCGGTAAAATCTATGTCGAGATCCCGGTTTCTTTTACAGAGAAGTACAAAAGGTTCATCAAACGAACTACAAGTGAGCTTCACGTAATTATGCAAAATCAAGAGACTGACTCGATGAAAACAAATCATGATTGCAAATTGTTGAACACATCGAGAACCTGTTTTCTTTGATAACTTTGCGAATATTTTGGAGGATCCTGAGATGAATTCACCCAATAGGGTCCGCAAAATTTGTCTTCACGATATGAGTTTTTAAGGGGGTCGCAAATTTGCTTTTTCATTGAATTTGAGGGCAATATTTTTGAAGCGAAATAATTGGACACAGTCGGTTAGCAACTCTAATTGAATCTATAGATCACTTACCTGTCAAGTAACTTAGTGCCTCGGGCTTGTCTGAGGGAAAACAAAAACCGCTGCGGAAAAATTCGGATTGCATCATAGCGATAGCACAGTTCAAAATGATTGAAAATAAACCAGTTAACACATTGCGGCAACGTTCTACCGCCATCTTCTCTCACGTAGTTGATTTTTTGTCGCTGTTCAAAGCCTGAGTGAAAATATTTTTCGTAGAATATTTAGAGACGTTCTCGTAAGGACAAGAAAAGTGAAACAGCATACAGATTTAATGTTATTAAAATGTTCATTCTAACGTGCAATGCTATTCGCTAGAACGTTTTCTATAGTCACTGGTTAGCCCAATAGAATCAAGTCTTTCATTGACAATTTGTTTGTGACGCGTTTCATTCAAACCATATAGCTACCTGTAATATAACTATCTCGGTGTGATTTTTGATCTGAAAAAAAAAACGAAAACAAAATGACTCCAGGTTACAGTAAAAGTAAGAAAAAACTGATAAATAGAGCGTCTATAATTTGAGTGTTACTCGGCGAGAGCACCTTAATTCATTTAATTGATTATATGATGAATTTCAAAACATGGCTCTATGTATAATACATGCTCATGCGAACTTCAACATCCGAATTTATCCTAACGTCTTAGATTAAAGCTTTTGTTTTCCTATAGCCACCTTTTGCTGCCTGCTTAATATCGGTTTTCAAAACTGACTGTAAGTTTCTCCTTTTGAACTCAATGTACGCACTCGTGGCAGTCATTAAGTTAATTTTTGTTGAATATTTGTGCACGTTGCGTTCTGAATAACCGAGTTCTGTTATCGCTAAGTAGCAGAATTACACTTTAAGCCCGGTCCGTTTTGTCCGCAAATTCTGCTATTTCTGGGATTTAAATCTGTCTGATAAAACAAAAAATAGCGCAAAAACCAATATAACGAGACTTCGCACTACAACGGTGGCTTTCAGTCAGTAATCGAAATATTTTAGTAGCTTGTTGAACCCATGTTTTCGTTTTATGAAAAATTACTGTTAATACCACAATACCTCACCAACTTTCGTGACTTAGCAAAGAAAATTGGCTTCATTAACCGTCCTAGTGATAAGTGTGTAATTGTAAATTTCTTTATAATTATTGAAACATACGAAGGAATCATCTTGCAGGTTTGTGATTTGTTTTTGCCAGGAATCAGGATTTATCGCCGGATCGGAGGGGACTGTTTATTTTATTACAGGAAAAATACGAAACAAGTGGGCTAAAAAAAAAAATTAAACATAAATAAACCGGGTAAGACATAGAAACTTTGTATTTAAAAGCGTGTGATTTTGAAGTTGGCATCAAACGTCAATGATGCAAAGTACCCTGGCGTTCGTGTTTACAGAAACGCAGGTAAACATACTTTAATTCAAACAATGAACAAAAGGGTTGAATTCCGTGCTGTACGAAAATGCACTCATTAGTTTTTAGGTACTTTTACTGGTGTGTATCTCTAAGTACTTCAGCTGTAGCTCAGAAATATTGCTTGTTCAACCCGTGTTGGAAATTCGCAAGTTAATTATAAGGAATCTTCCGACTGAAACAAGACAGATTTTTGATTACTTTCCTGGACTTTATTTCTCAGCTGATACAAACTGTCGAAGACAGCAGAGCAGTTTATCTACCCTTACTATACAACAGATTTCTTCTAGAAAGTCCAGTTGATCACGTGTAACGTGTTACTGCTGAGCTTTTGACACCTCTTCAATGAAGATCCGGGACATTGTCGCCCAGCCTGTGTAAGCGTCAGTATTCTTGTGGCCAGTGTTGCAACTTCCAACCCAGAATCCCACTCGCACCTTTCCCTTGTGAATGTTATTACAGTGACCTTCAATATGGCGGTGACGATGAAGATTGTGGTTCTTGCCGGTTGCCATGTAGAAGGCACCGTCAATGGAGCCAGGAGAGCTGCACTCGGCGCCATTGAAGGTAAAATACCAACGACTACAGCAGTCGTCACATCCGTGAATCCTGAGGTTACCAGCAAAGAAAACATGGAGGGCAGTGTCTGTGAAGTTCTTCATAAAGTCACAGTTCTACAGAAATAATCATTATTATCAATCAAAATAACCTGAATTCAGGCAGTGCTTGTAATTTTGTTTGCCAGGAACAAGTGAGAGTATTTGGAATGAAAATAATAAGCAACGTCAATTTGAAATAAGATGTTTAAAATTGCATAATAACTATGCTAGAATATATGAGCCGAGAATACTGAAAAAAACTTAAATGAAAGAAACGAATTATCCAGTATTAACATGGAAACGATTACCGGGCCTGCACATTGTGAACGTATCCCATTTTAGTCAGGGTGATTAATCTTACGAGAACTCTTCGTAACTATTTCCTAACCTCAAGAGCAATAAGTCGGCTGAGAATTAATCTTGCCGATGATTAAGAATAGCACTCGACATTCTCGGTGAAATAAATGCTAACTCATAGCTCATGTTTAGATCTTTACCCTTAGCAACAGAGGTGAAGGCTGGGAAATCTAACAAAAATGCCAAATCAAAGAGCCCGGCAATAACATGTTATCCTATAGTAATAATGTCCTCTGTTAAGAAGACAGAATCAAATGACAAAACTTTGTTGAATAAATTCCAAGCTAGTGCCGTAAATCACTTGCCTGGATCACACCTGAGTCTTTGCCGTCAACCTTTTTCCAGGTGCATTCTTTCCAGTTCATGTGCGAGGAAAGCTGAGGTGATCCTGGAGTTCCACTCTCACCTTTCTCCCCTCGCTGTCCTTTTTGGCCGGCGGGGCCCTGGGCTCCAGGCTCTCCCTTATCTCCTTCCTTTCCTTCTGCGCCAGCTGGTCCCTGGGGCCCAGTCTTTCCCGGGCAACCCTGGTCTCCTTTGGCTCCGTCACGTCCATCACGTCCAGGTGCCCCAGGGGATCCCGGCATGCCATGCATGCCGGGGATGCCATTTGTCCCTGGTTGTCCACCGTAACACATTGAGACCTGTGTCAGAAAAAGATCAACACCTTGAGTTCAGTGAGGTCCAAGCGATAATAAAGTGACAAGAAGCGTCTTGATGTAACTCTTCGTCAATCTCGCTGGAAACTACTTCAGAAGCAGTGATGTTTAGCAGCTATAACATAATCTGTACTATTCTCGTTCTTTTCTTTTTTTTTATCTTCTTCTCTGTACTTTAACTCACACACCATAGAGGGAGCTACTCACCTTGTTATCACTTGGTTTGCTGCTGACATTATTGGCGGTCGCAGATGCCTGGGTTATCAGCACAAAAATCAGTAGAAACAACATGATCGGCGGGCACTTTATACGAGGTTCTTTTTGTTATCGTTTAGCCTGGCCTGTAGAAATAAATGTCAGAAAAGTAAAACAATAATGGTCATGGTGACACTCACAGTACCTTATAGAAATCTTTGACAAACTGAGTCACTGTTTTTCTACTTTTTCTTTTCTGCTCGTTTTATAGCAAGATCATTGCTTGAAAAATAGCTTCAGAGAAATGTTTCTACTCTCGCTGAGGCTATGGAAATGAATGGAGTTCTTGACGTGATCGCCAATAACAAAATAAATTAAAACTGCGACATTTACATTTCTATTATTGGTTTTTATACCACTAGAGGTGCTGAGTACTATAGGTAGTGGCTGTCGAGAACTTCTTTGGCTGTTATGAGAGTTCTTTTTGATCCCACGTTGCTTTTCTTTCGACTATCTATCCGAGACTTTGCAACAACAGAAAGTGAAAATTACGCTACGAAGCAATGTTTCTTCGCACCAGTTTAAGTTTAAACCCAGGCAAGGCAAAACAATGAATGTACAACTCAGTCAATAAAAAGCATACCTTCCACTGCGGCAGCAATCATCTGAATGAAAATGATACTGCTATCAGTGTATCATTTTATCTTGTTATTCGGCGTTGGAGATACATGTTGAAAACACGTTTACTAGGTAATTATGTGAGCACTCTCATTGGTCAGATCACTTATAAATTGATCAATGACGCGGAGTCTGACATTAACGTCAATTTGTTTTGTGCTGACAAGTTTCACGTTAAATCATGTTTTAGAGCTGTGTACGTGTTGTGGACAAAAAATCATTACGAAAATGCAAAATACGCCACGACAACGAGTCAACTTCTCCATTTTTTAGTAACAGGCTCCTTGAAAATGCATTTAAAAATGATTTAAACTTTTGTCTAGAACGTTTTCAAATAAGGATAACGGCAGTAATACGTTTGATGAGCAGATGGCGATAATCTGGGCCCATGGAGTGAAGGTTACAAGTTTTTGTTCCAATTCTTGTTTTAAGACGCCACGACCTTTTCTCGAATTTATGGCACTTGAACAGATGTAACAAAGTCTTAGAACCTTCTTTAAGTCATTTATATAGTTTTACAATGTAGCTGTTACACCGTCAGCTCATACGGCAGTCTCTTCTTGTCGGGTTACTGCCTGTGATATATCTGAAAAAGCATGCCGATACTGCAAAGAAGTTCTTATCCAACATTTACAAACTGACAAGTTACGAAAAAGCTTTCATTTTTATCCATTTACGTTTTCTTTTCTTAAGGATCCTTTTTGAATTAAAAAATCAACAGCATTGATGGTAAGAGCGTCTACTGAATTATCCAGAAAACGATTTATTTGATATAACTTACTTTCTAAAAATTAGAACAGCAACAACAAAAAATTCGGTTATCTATGCTAACATTTTTGAAAGAAAACGCGACTTCAGTGGGACAGACTTAATACAGATACTCTTTTGCGCAAAAGGCATATCGTCCAACAAACATATTGATGAGTCAACGACAGAACTGATGTCGTTTCACCTTGAAATCTAAGCAGCGTCAATGATGAGATTTTAATCCCATTTTGTATCATTATCAAGAAGAGCTGATACTAAGCTGATGAGCGCAATTGCAAAATGTAGTCTCATTTAAAACCTTTTCAGTTTGTTCCATCTTAGTTTGTAGATTGTTTGTTCCGCCAAGACGAAAGCTGGAAGACACTGATAATTTATATTATGCTGGTTTTAGAGAAAAAAAAGTTTCACAAAAATTGCTCTGGCGGGACGCGCAATGAACGAAATCACTTACCTTTGAAGCAACTCAGTTCCGGTGTCGTCTGAATGGAACTGAAAAAGCTAAACAGGGAAGAGAAGAAGGAGTGTTAGATTGAACAATGTTAAAACAAGGAAAGAGTCCAAAAAATAATCAACTTACATTTTAAACTTATACAGTCCTTTCTCCTCGCCGTTCAGAACACGAATGAACTCTTTGTTTGTTAGTCAGGCATATTGAACTTTGTTGCTTTGTTTGTCGGTGTGAGGTTCGCGTAAAAGCAAGTTTCTGAAACAGCGTACATAGTAAAATTCTAATTTTCATTTTCACAAGCAAAGCTATTCGCTAAAACTGTTTGCTTTCTGCTATTTGTCCAATGAAAAGACGTGTTATATTTTTACATTTGCTCAGTCTGTTTATTTCCTCATAGTTTTTTTTCTTTTTTTCACGAATGAGTGCGAGTCAGCGTTCTTTCTGATTTCTTTTTTTAGGATGCAATTCCACACTAATTTTTCAGCCAAAAGGCAACTTAACTGCAATGAAAAAAATTCGGATGATAAAGAAAGAAGAATATTTGTTTTTACACTCGGATGTCGAGTCCTTGATAATAAATGGTTTAAACACGTGCCCCTGTGATGGAACAAAGTCCAAATGCAGACTCTGGATAATGTTCTAATTCCTTCTGTCTGTCGTACGTCTGTCTTAATCTCTAAAATGAAATAAATAAAACCTAGCAGCCCGGCCTTCTACTTTTGTTCCTGTTCAAATGATCAATTCAACCTATGTTGTGCATTACCACAAAACCTGTTAACGGTAAGGTAGCAAACAACGGAAAAATTTTTTTCCCTTTATAGCAATAACTAACATAACCACTCTAAAGAGATTGAAAGAGAGTCTTAATAAACACTTAAAATGAGTCTTATTTGTGAACATGACTTTACTCTTATTAAAAATATTAATGTTGAAAATCTTACCGCTAAATTCTCTGTCAACTAATTGACCCAAAGTGCTGTCTGTGAATTAAGTGATCTAATTTTCCAGTATGTCTACCCTGACTACAGTTTAAGGTGTGCACATATAAATATTTTGTTTTCCTTTTCTTTAAATCTGCGAAATTGGTGCATGCTTCTCAGTTAACGCTAGATCATTTACCTTTGAATAAACTCAGCCTCTTGTGTCGTCTGAGCGAGCACACAAAGCTAAACAGTAGAACAGAAAAATGAACATAAGATTTAACATTAAAATCGGTTGAAAAGAAAGAGTTCTAAAAAAAAAAATTTAAACTTACATTGTTAAGTTCTCCAAGCTAGAAAAAATTCAAGCAAGTTTTCTTTCCTTGACTTACTGACCACACTGTTTGTTGCTTTCTTTGTTTGTTTAGGAAAATTTTCGTCAGAACAAGTTTGTGAAACAACGGATTTGTTATGTTTTTATTTATCTTTCTAACACGCGATGTTATTCGCTATCTATGTAGAACGGTTTGTTTAGCCGTGGATTTGTCCAATAGGATGGAGGTTATCATTCTGTCACCTTTGATCCTGCTGTAATGCAATATCAAACAAACCAAAGCCGTGAGTCACTTCTTGTCTTTTGTTAACGATAAGTAAAAAATAATTGAATCTTTGTTTAAAATAAATCCCTGCTCAAAAATCAGGATTCACTCAGAAAGGCAACACATGCCATCCTTACGAATACTTATACTTTTAAATGTGTTAGCCCCAGTTACAACAAAACTTGAGGTTACGAAGATTATCTAATTATCCGCTCTCTTAGGCTACAGTGCAAATCTGCTGTGGCTCTTAAAGGCATAAAAATTACTTATGGAATAATTGCACTAGATTTAGATTTGAAAACAGATCTGCTGACTAAAAACTGAACACCTATCAGTGAAACATCGAATCACCTCATTACACTGTACATGAGGAAATCAACCACCTTGGAAAGTAGAACACAGTTCTGTTCTATTTTTCTTGCAAATTTATACTTTTCCTAAGTATCAGGCAGCAGGAATATTGGCACAAAAGTCAGTGCAATCTAGCAAACCGCGAAACTCGCTAGAAGTCACCCGTGACTATTAATATCTTTCGAAAATGCCTGTTTTGTTGCAAATATCTCTATTAATGCGTTTCGCGTCAAATTTGAAACGAATGAAAACAGAAAGCATTTACAAGCTTCCCTACTGAATTTGATAAGACAAATCTGGTGCAGAGAGCACAAAATTCTGCCAAAGAATAGATTTCTCAGTCTTAGTGGCTTTCAAACTGAGAAAAATTATAACCTGTATCACAGCGCACGTTAGGGCACAGGTCTTCGTTTGCTTGAATCGAGGAAGAGACTCGATCAGACTTACAGATGAAAACCAAAATGAGGTAAACAAAGGCTGTTGTTTAGCAATATCGACATCTGCTGTAATTGAGCAGATTCCCGGCTTTTGTGGAAAATTTGTTATGTTATCATTGAAGAATAGTGATTTCCTACATTGTAAAGTGTAATAAATGCAAGAAGTAAGAGCCAGAAAACGTTGATTTATCCTCGATTACCCCGACAGCATAATAGTGTTTGCATTCACTGTAAACATTTTACATTGGAACATGTTGTGGAATAGCTTGAATAATTTTAGGGTCAACTGAACAATGTAAGTGCCAAGCTTCCGTTCAGTTGGCTTCAAACGAGAATACCTGGACTCCAAGAAAGACTGGAAACATAGCAGTGATGAATCAATCGAAATTGGTTTGTTATTTTCCATATTTAACTGCCTGACTTTGTCTTAATATCAAAAAAAAACTAGAGGCTCACGATCACTTGTTTTGAATGGGAGGAAAACTCTCGCTAAAAGCAGTCAATTTACAAACGGAAAACAAGACCAAAAACGAAGCGAAACGCGGCTGACATGTAGAAAACGAAATTTGACACATGAAGAAATGCATATAAAGATTCAGCGTCTTTTGTTAGTGTCTGAAATCGTTCTTTTGGTTCGGTGTTAAAGACGAATTGAATTATGAATTGTTTGAACGCACGCTCGCCTAGTTAGCATTAACTGACCCAGAGAAGACATGGAAAGGCACTTAAACGAAAAATAAACGAGCGACACTGATCATACCTGCAAACACTTCCTGAAGTCTTTGTGCTTTGATATGGATACATCGAACCGCGCGCCTGAAAGCATTTTCTTCATATTGAAACCTCGAAATAGAATCTTGTCTCTACCAGTTCGCATTGAACACGAATCCATTGTTTTGAATAACTTCAGTTCATTACTGACACTTCTGGCAAAATTGTTGCGATAATTTTTCCCTTAATCCAATGAAAGATGTATGTTTTGGCTTTGTGTCTTTTGTTAACTTCAAAACGTCAAGTTATTCGAATATCGCCGAGACTAGTTAACAATAATCAACAATGAAATTTGTTTACTTTAACCATTTCCGATCTTACACTTTATAATTATGCAGTTTCAACTATTTGCTTTGTGCATTTGTAATCGTAAATACTGAAATTAAACAAAATAACGGCTTCCGCCAGAAGAACGTCACAATTTAGGCGCCGGAAGGGTTTGATACTTTATCAAAGCAAGCACACAACAGAAAAAAAAATGTTCTATCAAAGAGGGGGAAAAAAGGTCCCGTGGATATATGATTCTACGACTATCACCCAGATGCATGTAACGATTTGCGGGAGGACTTAATTTCGGTGAGTAGAGCTGAAAATATTAATCCCATAGACTGCGCTCTAGTGGTATTTAAAAAAAAAAAATGAAAGTCATCAGGTTCAGAAGCGAAACAACATTCTGAAAGGTATTACTTTTGTGTTTTCTTTGATATGGATACATAGAATTCTGTTCGCGATTAAACAACTTCGTTTTGGTTTTAAGATTTCTAATTAATAAATATAGTTGATGAGGCCGAAAGCCGGATCGAATACACGTCTTAGATACACGTCTTCAATTAACGATTACCAACGGGCATTTCGCAACGTAGTATTAATCTCAAGCTTTAGCAAAATCACGCGGACTGAATTGCTATTGAAACTTGCAGTTGTGCAGGGGCACTTGTCAGTTCATTGGAGAATTTTGAGGTTTTAATTCGCATAACGGTCAATTCCCTTTCTTTAACGTTCTTTGGAATTGAATTATGCCGTAATAAGTTTTGAAATCGTTTTCAAAACTTCAGATAAACCAGATATCGATGGCTTCCAGCCACTGCACACTCCTTAAACTTTCGAAAAAAATAGGGTGTTCCTGTCGAAAAACTATCGGCTGATAGTTGCCCCTCGGAATATTTTCCCGAGAAGCGATGCTAATTTTAAAAACATCAAATTTCCTCGACAGAAACAGTCCTTTAAATAGCGTCTCTCCGCCGATAAACACTATCGCATTACTTAATCAATTTAAACCAAAAAGAATTCGGGGAAAATGTATATACTTATCTCTCTTTCTTAATAAGGTTCTTGAAATTAGAAAGCGATTCGGCTTATTTAATTGTTTATGGTAATCCATTTGAAATGTAAGAAATTATTACGATTATTCCTTAAAAACTCAGCTGAATAAAGCTGTATTGATTAATGGCACCTTACGTAATTGTAAATAACTTCAAAAGCGAAAACAAGGACTTGGGAATCAAACAAATGTGTCTGCAGAATGGAAGGGAGAGGAATCTTGGTTCGCGCAACAGCTTACGTCATCGCCTTTGTTTAGTGCTCGCACAAAGAGTTTTACAAGCGAGTCAAGCAAAGAATGTGAAGTAGTTCAAGACAAGTGCATGTTCAATAAGTCAATATTTTAATGGCCAGAACAATGACTGAGTTTGTTCACTCGAACTGATAGACCCTGAGCAAGTTCTTTTTTGGTAAAATTTAGAAAAGTTATTTGGATAAAAATATTATAAAAACGCAAGCTGTCGACTGCCTAAACTGCAGCCTTCAACGGCTGGAATGGTGCGGTCCCTCCGATATTTCCAAGTTTTTGTTTGTCAGTTTGTAAAAGCGCAGTTGTGAGACAACATTCAATATGAGAGAGCGGGACCGGTAAAAGCCGTAAGCATCGATAAGGTTAGTCGGTTTTGTAACGTTTTCACAGGTAGGTGGAGACAATGCAAAGTGGTCAACAACTGTATTTGCAATGGCTCATAAAAGACATTGAACTCTTAACCATTTTCGTTTTTTCTTTTTTATTTATTTCCTGGAGCTCTTAACCAACAAACTACACACCACTTGTTCCCTGTCGTGTGTCAGATTTACTATCCACAGATAACTCCTATCGTAACTTGCAAGGAGTTTGGTGTGAGTTATAATTACAAGGATAACGGCAATGTTTGAGGCGCTTAGTGCTCACATCTGATATCTTAAGACGCTGGGACAAGAGGAAGATAAACCTGCTGTCACCAGACCTGAGGTGTGGAAGGGTTGAAATCCAGCCAGCACTCTTAGGACGGGGTGAGTAACGCATTTTTTTTTTTTTTTTTTTTTTTTTTTTTTTTGGTGAATTTGAATGACACCACAATTTCTTTTAAGTAAGTTGCCAAGCTACGTGACGTAATTTGAGGTATAACTGTTGACGTTACCTCGTTTTCCCAAAAACAGGCGATCTTTCCTGACGTCACTGACACTGTGCCCATTAGCATACGACTTCGCTTATTCTTTGCGTAATTAGATCTGAATTGACTCCACAGTTAAAGAGCTTGTGAAACTTGGTACATGGTAAGGTTTTAGCTCTTTGGGTGTGATATTAAACTTGAGATATTGGCTTTCAAAATGTCAAAATTTCTTGCTGAGAAAACGGCGCTAATGAGCCCAACCATTCTTTTTATAACATTTTGATTTTTTTAGCCCGCGTGGCGCAAAAAGTAGATACACATTGTTCTCCAATTCCTCGCGCCTGTTAATCATGCTACAAACTTTCAATACTCAGATCTGATATTTTTGTAGCTTGAAAACTGAATCGCTCATGCTAAATGAAAGATTCCCCTATTCACAAGTGTTCTTGTTATATTTTTGGATTAATGAAAAAGAATCGGAAACTCTTCAAATGTTCACGAAGATTTACCGAAAAGGAGATTGTCTCCCTGTTCAACACAATCCATTCAATTATCACATTTCTGCCAGGAGAGAATGCTCTGAGAGAAGGATTCTCCCGCACATGAGCTTCAATCAATACCATTTTGTTGAAATCTATTATTATAACATAGCACGCGCGCTAGTCCTACCTAATTCCTATTGAGACATCATAAACGAAATCTCTTTGTGCGCACGGCCGTACGTATATAACATGGCGTGTGCAGTTTCAATTTAGCTGCAAAATTTGCGTCGAGTTTAGTGCAAGTTCCTTTTGATTAAGTTTCGACAATATGAAGATTATTCTGAATAATCCAAACCCTACTTCGAACCTTTAACTTTTGCCAAGTTAAGATGTTTACTTAAATTTGAGTATTTTTATTTTGTTTGTCTACATTTTCATTGAGTATTTTTGACTTTGTTTGTCTACACTTTCATTATAATTAATTCGAAGAAGTGAATTTTTCATGGACAATTTTGAAACCAGATTAAGCGTTTTCGTTCAACTGTTGCTCAACTGGTTGGCGTGTTAGGATCCTAATGACCTTTGTTTTACTTCACCGTGCATTGTGAGAACTTTGTAATCATCACAAATAAAACATGTCAAGTTAGCGCCCAAGTTGTTGTCGCCAACAAAAAGAATTGGTTTATGCTTTTAGCTGTGCTTATATCGAGTTATGGATGCACTTGGGAAGTTTGGAGAGCACTCAAGAAGCTAGAGCTGCTTTCGGCTATCGTCTTGAGCAACTCTTACGCTTAATTCTTCATGCTCTCCAAACTTTTTGCGTGCATCCATAACTCGATATACGCACGCTAAGCAGGAACCAATTCTCTAATAGACAACGGGTATTTTAAGAAAGATAACTCATTCTTTAAACGTTTTCACGTATCACTGTAGCAGATACTGTGCACAAAACTCCCTTTTGAGGAACTAACCAATAGAAACGTCTGGAATACAAGTGAATATACGAAAGATCATATATTTGAACTGCAGAGAAAGATACGAAGACATGATAGATCATCATTCATATCTTTCTCCGCAGTTCAAATATATGATCGTTCATATATTCACTTGTATTCTTCATCATCTACGGGTATATTACGAACTCACAATGTGATCCGCTCCCAATTAGCTTGATAGCTCAGTCGGTAGAGTACTTCAACGACATGAGGTCATGGGTTCAAGCGCAAAACTATTAAAAGCTTGTGCGCGATTGCGGACCTCCTAATGTCAATCTTGGCATCTGTCAGCTCCGCTCTTTTGAAGTTTACAGCGCTTCATAACCATTCCCTCTATCAGCTATGATTAATGGAGTGTGTCAGCTTAACATGGGGGCAAGGAACTAAGCAAGCAGCTTAACATGGGGTCCTCTATATTAAGGTTTCATTACAGTAATAAATTTTCTTGTCATAAGCCTATTACGTCACAACGCCTCCAACTTGGGATCTGCGGTGTGATTTTCCTGTTCGATTCACGAAGGAGACGTGTGTTTGTACCTATTCACAACAGTGATTTAGCATAGCGAGAGTATCATTTAGTGCAAAGATATCAAGAACGGCTTTGGGTATGTTAAAGAAAAATAAACGTGAAGAAGGAAAACTGGAGTATCTCAACTTGGGGACAGTTTGACAGTACTTGTAAAGTCCCGGCCAAACAAAACAAAGGCAACATAACGCAACCTTGTTGGAAGTAACATGTTGCGCGCGTTTGGCCAAGCTGTTGCGACGTGTTGCGACATGTTGCGACATGTTGCGACATGTTGCGACATGTTGCGACATGTTGGGTGTTGTTGGCTCAAATTAGAAAATGTTCAAAGTTTTCATGCAACATTTGTGGATGTTGCATGATGCCCGGGCATGCGTACTAGTTCGATTTTCTGTACCCAACATGTCGCAACAGGTCGCAACAGGGTGCCGAAACGCACGCAACATGTTGCCCACAACATAGGCACCTTAAGATACCAGGACGGAACGAGCTAGGACGGCTACCGGAAGTAAATTTACTCAACCGGGCATGCGCACGAGAACTCTCGACTAATCTCTCTGCCGTCAATCTCATTCCCAGAGTCTTCGTGTCCCTTGACCAGCGGTCGGAAAACGAGAGCTCTGGGAGCAACCATTTTGAAATAACCGAATTCTGCCCATCCGTTGCACTGCGCAGTCTGCATCTATGGTGCAGGCCTGAAATGGTTGCTCCCAGAGCTCTCGTTTTCCGACCGCTGGTCAAGGGGAACGAAGACTCTGGGAACGAGATTGCTCTGCTGTCCTCGTCTCCTCGAGGACGTCATTTCGCCCGACTAGCCGTCGTATCGAAAACGTGAGTATTTTGCACTTGTTTTGCCCCGATAAATGTTCCAATCGACTTTATTTTCAGTTATATTCATAGGAATGTTTGTAAGGTTCGCAGTTTTCGTGATTATAGTGTACAATACTACGCTGACATACGAAAATGTGAATAAAAATATTCCTCGTCTGTTCGTTTGTGTTTCAGTCACTGTTCAGTCGCTGTCACGAGTATGCAAGCTCAATACAAACTGTATGCATTGAGAATACATCAGTAGTAAGTACAGTCGATAAAATGTTGTAAGAATGAATGCCATGGAGCATCTATCGAGCAAATACAATACACATTTTTAAACTGATGTTTAGTTGTTGTTTTTTTTTATACTACCCGGAACTTGATGCAACGTTTGTTTTATTTCCATAATGCTTGTTACAATTACAGATGGAAATTGACATGTTCACCAAAAGTCAGGATTCTTCGGCAACAGAATTCTCAAACGCTTCGGTTGTAAAAAGCTATCTGAAGCAGGTCGAGCAGGTAGTTCGTTTAATTTTTTCATACGGAAATTCGGGTTTCTCTATTAAAATATTGACAGATGTTTGCTTCGCTTATAAAGAAAAATAAATTCAGCATCGCTGTTCACTATCGTTTAAGCTTAATAGGATAAGATTTCTACCATCTTTTTTATTGTCTAAAGGATGTTTGAATTATTAACGTCGCCGTCCTTTGCGAAAATACACATCTTAAGGTCATTCCTCACATTTGCATTGCGCATCCTTACTGCGCATAATTTATGGCGTCATTAGCGCGCGCTCGTGCAAGCGCACATTGAAAACATGACGGAATTGCCTTGATATTGAGCTCTGTCAGTTGAAAAATGGCTCTAGCTCACCAACGAGCACGGGCACCCCGATTTTTTTTCCACTCATTGTAATCAGCTAATCATAAGCTTTGCGTGAGAAAAGACTGATCTAATTTCTATTGCTGAAAATTGAATAAGTAAGAAAAATAGCAGATACATGGTGGTCTTTTCTATTTGGCAGTCGGTAACCACGTCAAGAAATTTGGTTCAAATTTTTAACCAAGGATTTAGCTCTCTGTCTGAATCAAACTTAAAACGTTTATTTGTGTCCGACACAATGTATTGACAGTAGTTTAATACGTGTTCTTATGAGTCCGGGCTCACGAAGATGTTACAATTACTGGGAATGCGTTCTTATAATAAGCATTAAATAATGCCAGAATGGGGCATTTTCAATGCCTCACTGCTCCTTAATGAGCATGGGCACCCCCCTATTTTATTTCAAAATTGAAGTTATCATATGATGAATATTCAGTGGACAAAGTTTGAACAAAAACCTATTGTCAGTTTTATTTCAGAGGAATTACCTTAAGAGTGATTTTCTGAGAGTGTCGAGAATCGGAAGACAGTCACGAAAAATCGATTTTCCTTTTATTTCGCCAAAACATACCTTTGGGTGAACTTATTCATGGAAAAATAGTCTAAACCTCCAACGATTTATTTTACGGCCAAAATTTAAGAAAGTTTGAAATTTGCATATAATGGTGGTTTTCGCGGCTTACAATGTTCAGAATTTCACGCTTCTTTACGAAAACAGCGGGGGCGTAAAAACAATCTTATGAAAACAAAACTTGGCACAAATCACGACATATCAGGTGACCTCCTGACCTCAGTAGTCATTCGAGTTGTTTATTTAGTGCACGGGGACTGATTTATTTACTCATGCGTCGACATGAGGCATATGGATATCAGAAACTTATGTACCACGGTTTGAAGCGTTAATTCTATCATATTTTTAAAGGACTCACGACTGAGCAAGACGATGAAAACAGCCAGGACTGTGTGTCACTCAGTGTCTCATCTGAAATATAAACTTTGTCGACCTAGTAGAATCTTATGGCCGCTTATGCTCGCTGTTTTACTGGAAATATTTTAGAGAACAGCTCACAAGGACACTGGGAAGTTAAAATCGTTTCTATAGCAGTAGAAGGAACGTAAGTAACGGTGAGTCGTTGTTTTCTGTTTTAAACCGTTGACTTCCAAAGAACAACCTTGTGATTTGCATAAGATTGAACTCGCTTACATGCCGTAACATTTTGTTCTAATGACGGAGAACATTTTGATTCCCAGAGCTGTAACTTTTTGGGTGAAAAACACGATAACCAAGGTTTCCTAAAATGTAGATATTTTGACCAAATGATATATACCAGAGGCCATTTATACCAGTCAAAGTTGGCCTTTATTTGTTCCTTACCAAGAGACACAAATGGCGGCTGTACAAATACCCTTCTTTAAAAAGCTACAAACAAAACTTCAAGAAACTTATTAAACGATTTTAAAGTATAAGAATGAAATAATATTTGTGTCAAGTTTTGTTCTCATAAGATTGTTTTTACGCCCCCGCTGTTTTCGTAAAGAAGCGTGAAATTCTAAACATTGTAAGCCGCGAAAACCGCCATTATATGCAAATTTCGAACTTTCTTAAGGTAATTCCCCTGAAATAAAACTGCCAATAGATTTTTGTTCAAACTTTGTCCACTGAATATTTATCGTATGAGAACTTTAATTATAAAATAAAAAAGGGGGGTGCCCATGCTCGTCAACGAGCAGTGAGACAGTAAAAATGTCCCATTTTAGTATTATTTAATGCTTATTACAAGAACGCATTCCAAGTTATTGTAAACTCTTTGTGAGCCCAGACTCATGAAAACACGCCTCAAACTACAGTCAATACTTGTGTCGGACACAGATAAACATTTTAAGTTTGATTCTGACAGACAGCTGAATCCTCGTTAAAATATTGGAACCAAATTGCTTGCCACGGCTATCAAACTGCAAAATAGAAAAGACTACAGTGCAGCTGCTATTTTCCTTATTTTTTTAATTTTCAACTATAGAAATCAGATCAGTCTTTTCTCACGCAAAGCTAATGATTAGTTGATTAAAATGACTGGAAAAAAAAATTGGGGTGTCCGAGCTCGTTAGTGAGCTATAGCCATTTTTCAACTGACAGAACTCAATATCAAGGCAAATCCGCCATGTTTTCAACGTGCGCGTGCACGAGCGCGCGCGAATGACGCCATGAATTATGCGCAGTAAGGATGCGCAGTGCAAATGTGAGGAATCACCTTAAACTTTGGCCGAAAAATAAATCGTCGGAACTTTAAACTATTTTTCCATGAATTAATTCACCCAATGGTATGTTTTGGCGAAATAAAAGGAAAATCGATTTTTCGTGACTGTCTTCCGATTCTCGACACTCTCAGAAAATCGCTCTTACACATTTTGTTTTTGGCGACGGGACGGGACCTGCGAAAGTTTCTGGCGTCCGCTGCCGTTTCCGTCCTGGCATTCCCGTCCACGTATCTTAAGGTCCCTAATGTTGGGATATGTTGCGTTCAAATGTTGCGATCGTTTGGCCGAAGCTTCAAGAACCTTGGACGAATGCTGGACAAATGCTGGTCAATGCTGTTACCTTTTCCTAACTTGACAGTCAGTCAATTGGCGGAAGTGAAACAACTATGTATAGAACAATTTTATTATTTCGCCATTCAAAGGGGAGGAGGTAGTTGCTACCCCATCAACCCCTCCCCTGGATCCGCCTCTGCTTGAGGAAAATTCCTCCGGTCAATTTGCCGCGCGGCAAAGGATAAACGTTGCTCGGTCAGCCCTAATCAATGAGAAACGAACGACTTTAGAAAGTATAGATTGAGACTATAATTCAATTTACGGCTACAGCCTTCCCGGAAACTCGCTTAACTTTTGTAGCCAGTGTTTAGAGATCTAAAGTATCGTGCTTTCGTTTTCATTTAGCTAATCAGATTTTAGTTAATGTGCTTTCAGCCAATGAAAAGCAAGGCCAAAGCCAATCGTTTCATTTTGGTCGTTGCACGCGGCTGCTGAAGATGGTATACGCAGTCTCGACTGCAAACAACTTCTACGTTTTAGAATTTTGCTATCCACGCCAGTAAATTCGAAATATGTTATCAGGAATCTTGACCGACAT
Source organism: Orbicella faveolata (assembly GCF_042242905.1). NCBI lineage: Eukaryota > Metazoa > Cnidaria > Anthozoa > Scleractinia > Merulinidae > Orbicella > Orbicella faveolata. Next base: position 6,947,839 of record NW_028301558.1, on the reverse strand, counting down.
CAGGGTGTTGATATAGCAATTTCACAGAAAACATAACTAACTTATATGTAAACTATTTTTGTCCACAGTTGAACCAGTGGTAATTCGAAGAAGAAGAAGAAGAAGAAGAAGAAGAAGAAGAAGAAGAAGAAGAAGAAGAAGCAGCAAACTGAGGATTGATTAGGTAGGCTTGGTTTCAAGGGGTTCTTGATTAAACTTCCTTGTCTCTGGGTCTTTGAAGCTAAGGATTTACCACTAAGTAGTGATCTGTCCTTTATTTGAGAGTGAGTGTGTCGACAGGAGGATAGTCGGTTACTTTGCAGGAGAGCGATTGAGTCACAGATAATATGATTGCATGAGTCATGGTGAGTCTCTCTAACGCACAAATTGTTGCGTGATTTCCGTTTGTCACGGCGGGACTTGGAGCGCTGGCCAGTTTGATTTTTATGGTAGAAATACAATGTAGGTATTGATATTATTTCTTGCTGGGCTGTGCATGGTGTAAATATGTTTTTAAAGGAACGTATAACGGCTGGACTTAAAAGAAAATAGTGAGAAACAGGAGCCATAATCGGGGACGGAGACCGTAAGCGCGCGCCATTGCTAGTTTGGGGGTTGTCCCCATAATATGGGACAATAATTCTATTTTTAGAACAAATTGCGCCATCGCCTGCGGCACACGCGCGTACATGCTGCGAGGATTTTTGCGGATATCGCGCGGGGGAAATGGCGTCCAAAATTCCCGAAATTTTTCATGTTTTTGGCCCACAACTCAACGCGTTTACGTCTGTTGGAATTTTGCTTGAGTATTTTCGTCGTAAGCTGCTCCAGTCTGAGTGAAGTAAGACAGTGTCGACTTAAGGTATGTTCCGCTGTAAGCTTATATATATCGCTGACCAATTTGTGTTCCGACGGATGCTTCTTTTACCTGAGCTGTACATTACTCCACTTCAAATTTCACATATATTGAAGATTAGTGGCTTTTCCATTACAGAGCAAAAAACTAGCTGGATATATTTAGATATAGCAGAGCTTCAGGACTTCATAGCTTCCTAGCTCCTCTTGCCACACGCTTGCAAGGAATTTGTCAATCTATTGCGACCGAAAAGTAAAACAAAATAATTGCTAGTTTGAGTTTCGCTTGAATTGTAAGCAACGTTTGATGTTTCATCAAGGCCCAATAACTTTACGTTCGTAGATACTGCTCAGTTTTTTTCGTGTAAAAACCTAGTGAATTCTCTGTTGTCGATGAATGAGAGCGCCCGCCGATGCGTGTTTTGTACAGCCAGTAAACATGACAAATTGTACTTCCGCCGTACTTTCGTGTGAAAGCGTACATCGAACCCAAACAATAACTCTATAGTTGTTAAATATGTTTAAGATTGATAAATGTTTGAGAACATATTAAGCTTAGCTGAAAATATGTCAATAAAGCAGAAATAATCAGCAAAGTTACGATGACGCTTTCTTTAATCAACTTGGAATAATGATTTCGATTTTGTTGATCGAGTAATCAAAACTCCTTGTCTATTTCATTTTCGCAGTGTAAAACTTCACTATGCTTATGTTGAAGAAACACACATGATGTTAGTAGCCTTTTTTGCGTTCGTGAAATTTGTTGCAGCATCTCAGCACAAAAGATAGCGAAAGAAATCTTTGTCAAGATTTGTTGACAATTGAAAACACCGACTCGGACTTGAAAGTGCACGAGCTGCACTATGCAAATGAGCTAATTGTACGCGTCAGACTTTCCTTTCAAAAACTTTTGCAAACTCACCAAACAAGCAGAAACAATAAGAAACCATCAAAACAGGTTTTGGTTATGATTAACCATTGTCGGAGAAAGTCACAAATTAACTCGATACCAGAGTAGCGAGTTTTCTTGCTATATTCTTAAGTGAGAACAAACGCAAAAACATACGCGTAAGCTTACAACTAGCGTGAGCAGTTCTTATTATTCATTTCCAGCGCGAGATTGAAGTCTTGTTTCCTACCCTGAAAAACCCACCTTTTCCGTTAGTTCAGAGCATAAAACTACATATAAGCGCCCTGGTTCGTATTCCCTGCCTTATTCCCTGCCATCGCGAGAGCCCCTGACATGCGCGTGAATCCGCGCGGATATATGACGTCAGGATGGCGCAATTTGTTCTAAAAATAGAAAAATTGTCCCATATCATAGGTGCGCGCGAATTCCAAGACTTACGGTCTCCGTCCCCGATTATGGCTCCTGTTATCACATATTACCATACAATTATACCAAGGATAAAACTGAGCCACAACATATATGTATGACAGACGTCGGCCCAAGACTTGTTTGGTTCTACATCATAACATTTTTAATTTAAAGTCTAAAAAAACAAACCTTTTGTCCAGGTAACAACGGTCACACTTGAGTTTGGTTTAAAGTGGCCCAATACCCTAAAATATGACGATTTTGACGAAAAATTCAATTAAAACATACACGTATGATACTTTTAAAAAAGTTGTAACTCATGTACAGCTTGGCAGTTATAATTGTCCCTGCGAAATGGAATATAGCCCTTTTCCTCCTTCGCCAAAAACCTCCGAGGTGCAAGCCTTAACAACCCCTCCCCCCTATATTGGGTTGTAAAATGTTTAATTCACCCATAAGAAAATTTAAATGTATTTTTCTCAAATGTCTACATTTTTAACTGACTGACCTCTCGGCAATGTATACTTTGAAACATATTTAAGAAGATTACCTGAAAGTGGGCATGATACAATGAATCAAATAAATCGTGACATTTTTACTAGAGATGACATTTTTACTAAATATTTTTGACATTCCTACTAAAAATGTCGCAATTTATTTGGTTCATTGCATCACTTTCAATGATAGTTGTACGTCAGTCCCGTAACACGAGATAATTTGTGCACTTGGTCTGGTGCAAAATAAGTAACAAAATTAAAGCCTGTAAAAAGCACTGCAAGAGGTTACTGTCAAAACTTTGTTTTAGTACTTAGTGCGAAACAGAGATTCACTCAATATGTTTTATTGAAAGTCAAATCTTGTTTTGTGAAAGGGCGTTAATGCTATGAAATAATATTTCAAAAGGATGTGGCTGGTTGCCATAGCGGCCAATTAAAATAAAACTCTTCAAAATTAATGTTCTCTTAACAGTCCGGAATATCCCGATATATTAGGACGGCCATGACGTCATGAAGCCATCGTTAGCAGGGAAAATGGCGGACCTTTCATGCGGACAAAGAAAATATGTTGTTTCCAGCCTCGCATAGACTCTAGCCAGCATTAAACGGGACTTTTTGCGACCAAACGTTGAGAATGAGAATAAGAGGCCATTTTGGTAGTGGGAGAACATGAACTGTCCTCTAATCATCGAATTTTTTTGGTGTCAAGCGACGATGTACACGCGGTTTTGTGGCCAAATATTAAGGTTAGTAGAGAGGACGCGTTATTTTCTAGTATTTGCGTATTTTTGATTGAGCTGTGTATATTTTTTACTGGTTCTAGTGCTGTTAAAGTTTCATCATGCCAAATTCCACGGTTGTAAACAACGCCAATATTTTGTAAACTCTCTTTGAATTTGAGGTCTTACAAGTGTAGTTGAACCGCTGTTGTTATAAGGCTTGAGTAATGCATTGTTCCTTCATTTTTGTGACATTTGTTTTTAATTTTTGTCTCTTAAGTACATGGAAGAGCATACTCGACTGCTCGAGGCACTTTGCCGAATTTGTGGGGAAAAAAAAGGGAAAAGAGAGGAAAGAAGACGTCGCGGACGAAATTAAACAAATTTGACCGGGAGGTCTCTGTGTTGGTGGATTCACCGAATGTGTACCCCAGTTGTATCACTGGAGAGCCAACAGCCTGTTGAAAACCACCTACAGCACAGAAGTGGCAGCGAAACAGACAGCCGGGCCAGGGGTAGTGCAGTGATTCCCTGTAAATGGATTCTATCAGTATTCCAAGGAATGGCACAAAGGGTAGAGGAGATTGTTTATGCTCATTTACCAGACGTTGAGGGCCATGCAAACATGTAAGTTAAGGTTTGTAGGGGCATTGTACTCCTTTTTGGCAATTAAAAACTATACACACTCCAGCTGTTCTTAGTAGATGATGATTCTTTTCACCTCCCCATGAAGCTTGAATGTACCAGAAAGTAATATTTTTGCTAAATAGTTATTATGAAAGCAAGGACTGAAAAAGTACAAGAGTTTAGAATGTAGTGTCGAGTGTTGAACATTACTAATTGTGAAACTAATTTAAAACATTAATTGGTTGTGAACAGGAAACATATCCGTTTGGTTAAGAATATGTAATAAAAAATAGAAAACATAAGAGTCATCAGATCACTTGAGGGCACTCTCTTATTTAGTGAGACTAATGTGGTAACTACATTCAAAATAAATTCATATTTTAAAACGAAAAATACATTTGTAACAATATTGACATCTGTGACCAATGTAATAATCTTCTAAGCGCTTGTGATTTGTTTCAGGTCCTGCATTCTGCCAAGAGGCAAATTCAAGGTTGAGAGTACCTAAAGAGTCAATAAAATAAAATGGATTTCACTTTCGAGACTGAATTTGTTTTGTATACTTTAAATGAATATATAATAAAACCTTGGGACATGTAGATGGATTGTCAATGCTCCCTTGTCAAGCTGTCCAGGAATTATATTTTGATATTTTTGGGTAAATAATTTGTTAAAGTCAGCAATTATATGTAACCTTTCATAATTTAAATGTGTAAATCGGACATGATATCTTTTAGCACAGCAGCAAATAGGTACAAGAAATATTTGAAATAAATACCAAAATGGAGAAATTTCAGATTTACAAAGAATATATTAACAGAATTTTTGACTATCCATGCATCTGACAACACTAAAATTTTGGCTACATTTTTCTAGCTTAGTTTATTTTGTATAAAAGAACAAGAATTTCTCACTCGTATACGCTGTTGAAAATTCTGTTTTAATAATGATTTCCTTTCCTCGATTTAGCCAAAATGTATAACATTTTGAACATTTAAAATTTATCTTTGCTGGTATATAAGAACACGCGCGTGCTGTCGGCCCGATAATCCCTAGATAAGAGGAAAGCCTCAATTCTGATATCGATCATTTCTGTGCTTAGAACAATGCAGAGTAAAGATGCTTACCGACTGTACGGTCTCTTTCCAAAGAATGATAACAGCAACTCGTCAAACGTGGCCCGCATTGCGTTCCGTAATGCTTCCTTCGGTCCCAGCCGGGATAATCCTTATCTGGGCAGAATTGTTTGTGACATGGAACGCGAACACAAACTTTCCTTTTATTTTATAATTTGGACAGTATTTAACTCAATTCGAAATAAATATATACTTCCTGAAGGCCCACATTCATGGTATTGGAAAGTATTCGCAACTCTCTTTGTCCGCCATCTTGAATCTCTTGGTTTGTTGTGAAACACAACATTCCAACCAAAACACGCATTCTCATTGGTTGAAACGTGAGGTTCGTGACATCACAGCCGTCCTAATATATCGGGATATTCCGGACTGCTTAATGAACGCAATCGAATGCAATCTTTCGTTCCCAAGTTTCAACGAACGTTTTGATGTTTTTTAGGGTATCAAGCCACCTTAATACGCGAATGACTTGAAGTTACTCTGGAATTCGTTTAGCCTGTTCCAGGCTCCAGGTAGTTGGGGACGAGCGAAAAAAAGAGGTCGAATGAGAGATGAAACGAGGGTGACTTAGGCTCTCGGTAGTTGGGGACGAGCGAAAAAATGAAAGCGAGAGAGAGATTAAACGAGGGGGACTTAGGCTCTCGGTAGTTGGGGACGAGCGACAAAAAGAGGGCGAGCGAGATTAGTCCCCCCTCGTTTTTTTCTCTCGCTCGCCCTCTTTTTTTTTTTCGTTCGTCCCCGGCTGAAAATGGTTAGAATTCATTTGGCAGAAACGTAGGTCAAACATCTTGCGCCTAATTCAGGAACTGAAAAAAGCGTAATTGAATTTTAGTTCACCAGTAAGAAAATTCATCATATCTGTAACTACTGTCACTGGAGTACATCCCCAAGTATTTCACTAACGTTGAAGTTGCAATTGAGGTATACATGTACGTTTTGTTCAATCCAAGTTTGAAATTCCCAAGTAAATTATAAGGAAACTTGTGAATGAAACGAAACGGCTTTTCAAATTATGTTCCTGAACTTTATTTCTCAGCTCATTCCGGTTTCAAATCCGTTGATAACGACTCGAGCAGTTTCTCTATCCTTACTATGCTAAAGTTCTAGAAAGTCCAGTTGATCACGTGTAACGTGTTTACTGCTGAGCTTTTGGAACCTCTTCAATGAAGATCCGAGACATTGTCGGCCAGCCTGTGTTAGCGTCAGCAATCGTGTGGCCAGTGTTGCAGCTACCAACCCAGAATCCCACTCGCACCTTTCCCTTGTGGATGTTATTACAGTGACCTTCAATATGGCGGTGACGATAGAGATTGTGGTTCTTGCCGGTTCTCATGTAGAATGCACCGTCAATGGAGCCAGGAGAGCTGCACTCGGCGCCATTAAAGGTGAAATACCAACGACTACAGCAGTTGTCACATCCATAAATCCTGAGGTTACCAGCAAAGTAGACATGAAGGGCAGTGTCTGTGAAGTTCTTGGTAAATTCACAGTTCTACAGAGATGATCAATCAAATCAATCTCACACTAAAAAATTACTTAGCGATGAAGGGGCGAGAAACAAGTGGAACCTAATCATTAACATCAATGCAATTTTTAAAAATGCGTTGAATTAAGAGATTATCAAGGTAAGAGAGCTCATCATATCTCTCTGTTAGTACGCGCGCTGTGATTGGTCAGTTTAGCGGGCCGTTTTCTCCCGTACGGCCTACCAAAATTCAAAGTTGTTTTTATTGCTAATCTGTTTCGTGTTTTATCGCCAAGTGTTCTTTACTGTTATAGCAAGTAAAAGTTTCTTTTACTCTAAATTGTGTTTTGAGGCCGCTCAAAACAGTTTCCAGCAGTCAGATTTTGATTGGTTACTATAACCACTCTTTATCACTTCATGCTACAATCATGATATCAAAGAACTGCCCAATCATTAGTGAACACTTTGTTATCATTTTCATGACACCATAGATTACCACATTAACAGTATGACCTGCTAAAACCACACTTCAATGCAGCTTTAGGGACTTATAATTAAAAAACTTTTAAAAAATAATATCAATACGACTCGAAATTGTCAATAAATTACTTCTCCTCCAGTTAAGATCGTTACCCTTCCAAGAGAGAAGAGGGCTGGAAAACTTAAAAGATTTTGCCAAATTAAAGTACCCGGCTTATGACCTCGTCGTTAAAATGTTATCTCAAAGTAATAATAATATCTTCTGTTGAGAAGACGGAAGTAAATGACAGAACTTTGTTGAGCAGATTGTAAGTCGTCGTGCCGTAAATCACTTGCCTGGATCACACCTGAATCTTTGCCGTCAACCTTTTTCCAGGTGCATTCTTTCCAGTTCATGTGCGAGGAAAGCTGAGGTGATCCTGGAGTTCCACTCTCACCTTTCTCCCCTCGCTGTCCTTTTTGGCCGGCGGGGCCCTGGGCTCCAGGCTCTCCCTTATCTCCTTTCTTTCCTTCTGCGCCAGCTGATTCCTGGGGCCCAGTCTTTCCCGGGCTGCCCTGGTCTCCTTTGGCTCCGTCACGTCCATCACGGCCAGGTGCCCCAGGGGAACCCGGCATGCCATGCATGCCGGGGATGCCATTTGTCCCTGGTTGTCCACCATAACACATTGAGACCTGTGTCAGAAAAAGATCAACACCTTGAGTTCAGTGAGGTCCAAGCGATAATAAAGTGACAAGAAGCGTCTTGATGTAACTCTTCGTCAATCCAGCTGGAAACTACTTCAAAAGCAATGATGTTTAGCAGCTATAACATAATCTGTACTATTCTCGTTCTTCTCTTTTTTTTTTATCTTTTTCTCTTTACTTTAACTCACACACCATAGAGGGAGCTACTCACTTTGTTATCACTTGGTTTGCTGCTGACATTATTGGCGGTCGCAGAAGCCTGGGTTATCAGCACAAAAATCAGTAGAAACAACATGATCGGCGGGCTCTTTATACGAGGTTCTTTTTGTTATCGTTTAGCCTGGCCTGTAGAAATAAATGTCAGAAAAGTAAAACAATAATGGTCATGGTGACACTCACAGTACCTTATAGAAATCTTTGACAAACTGAGTCACTGTTTTTCTACTTTTTCTTTTCTGCTCGTTTAATAGCAAGATCATTGCTTGAAAAATAGTTTCAGAGAAATGTTTCTACTCTCGCTGAAGCTATGGAAATGAATGGAGTTCTTGATGTGATCGCCAATAACAAAGTAAATTAAAACTGCGACATTTACATTTTATATCATTGGTTTTTATACCACTAGAGGTGCTGAGTACTATAGGTAGTGGTTGTCGAGAACTTCTTTGGCTGTTATGAGCGCTCATTTTGATCCCACGTTGCTTTTCTTTCGACTATCTATCCGAGACTTTGCAACAACAGAAAGTGAAAATTACGCTACAAAGAAATGTTTCTTCGTATCAGTTTAAGTTTAAACCCAGGCAAGGCAAAACAATGGCTGTACAACTCAGTCAATAAAAAGCCTACCTTCCACTGCGGCAGCAATCATCTGAATGAAAATGATACTGCTATCAGTGTATCATTTTATCTTGTTATTCGGCGTTGGAGATACATGTTGAAAACACGTTTACTAGGTAATTATGTGAGCACTCTCATTGGTCAGATCACTTATAAATTGATCAATGACGCGGAGTCTGACATTAACGTCAATTTGTTTTGTGCTGACAAGTTTCGCGTTAAATCATGTTTTAGAGCTGTGTACGTGTTGTGGACAAAAAATCATTACGAAAATGCAAAATACGCCACGACAACGAGTCAACTTCTCCAATTTTTAGTAACAGGCTCCTTGAAAATGCATTTAAAAATGATTTAAACTTTTGTCTAGAACGTTTTCAAATAAGGATAACGGCAGTAATACGTTTGATGAGCAGATGGCGATAATCTGGGCCTGAGTGAAGTTTAGAAGTTTTTGTTTCAATTCTTGTTTTAAGACGCCACGACCTTTTCTCGAATTTATGGCACTTGAACAGATGTAACAAAGTCTTAGAACCTTCTTTAAGTCATTTATATAGTTTTACAATGTAGCTGTTACACCGTCAGCTCATACGGCAGTCTCTTCTTGTCGGGTTACTGCCTGTGATAAATCTGAAAAAGCATGCCGATACTGCAAAGAAGTTCTTCTCCAACGTTTACAAACTGACAAGTTACGAAAAAGCTTTCATTTTTATCCATTTACGTTTTCTTTTGTTAAGGATCCTTTTTGAATTAAAAAATCAACAGCATTGATGGTAAGAGCGTCTACTGAATTATCCAGAAAACGATTTATTTGATATAACTTACTTTCTAAAAATTAGAACAGCAACAACAAAAAATACGGTTATCTATGCTAACATTTTTGAAAGAAAACGCGACTTCAGTGGGACAGACTTAATACACAGATACTCTTTTGCGCAAAAGGCATATCGTCCAACAAACATATTGATGAGTCAACGACAGAACTGATGTCGTTTCACCTTGAAATCTAAGTAGCGTCAATGATGAGATTTTAATCCCATTTTGTATCATTATCAAGAAGAGCTGATACTAAGCTGATGAGCGCAATTGCAAAATGTAGTCTCATTTAAAACCTTTTCAGTTTGTTCCATCTTAGTTTGTAGATTGTTTGTTCCGCCAAGACGAAAGCTGGAAGACACTGATAATTTATATTATGCTGGTTTTAGAGAAAAAAAAGTTTTACAAAAATTGCTCTGGCGGGACGCGCAATGAACGAAATCACTTACCTTTGAAGTAACTCAGTTCCGGTGTCGTCTGAATGGAACTGAAAAAGCTAAACAGGGAAGAGAAGAAGGAGTGTTAGATTGAACAATGTTAAAACAAGGAAAGAGTCCAAAAAATAATCAACTTACATTTTAAGCTCATACAGTCCTTTCTCCTCGCCGTTCAGAACACGAATGAACTCTTTGTTTGTTAGTCAGGCACATTGAACTTTGTTGCTTTGTTTGTCGGTGTGAGCTTCGCGTAAAAACAAGTTTGTGAAACAGCGTACATAGTAAAATTCTAATTTTCATTTTCACAAGCAAAGCTATTCGCTAAAACTGTTTGCTTTCTGCTAATTGTCCAATGAAAAGACATGTTATATTTTTACATTTGCTCAGTCTGTTTATTTTCTCATAGTTTTTTTCTTTTTTCACGAATGAGTGCTAGTCAGCCATTGTTTCTGATTTCTTTTTTTAGGATGCAATTCCACACTAATTTTTCAGCCAAAAGGTAACTTAACTACAATGAAAAAAATTCGGATGATAAAGAAAGAAGAATTTTTGTTTTTACACTCGGATGTCGAGTCCTTGATAATAAATGGTTTAAACACGTGCCCCTGTGATGGAACAAAGTCCAAATGCAGACTCTGGATAATATCCTAATTCCTTCTGTCTGTCGTACGTCTGTCTTAATCTCTAAAATGAAATAAATAAAACCTAGCAGCCCGGCCTTCTACTTTTGCTCCTGTTCAAATGATCAATTCAACCTATATTGTGCATTATCACGAAACCTGTTAACGGTAAGGTAGCGAACAACGGAAAACAATTTTTCCCTTTATAGCAATAACTAACATAACCACTCTAAAGAGATTGAAAGAGAGTCTTAATGAACACTGAAAATAAGTCTTATTTGTGAACATGACTTTACTTTTATTAAAAATATTAATGTTGAAAATCTCACTGCTAAATTCTCTGTCAATTGATTTACCCAAAGTGCTGTGTGTGAATTAAGTGATCTAATTTTCCAGTATGTCTACCCTGACTACAGTTTAAGGTGTGCGCGTATAAATATTTTTTTTTCCTTTTCTTTAAATCTGCAAAATTGGTGCATGCTTCTCAGTTAACACTAGATCATTTACCTTTGAATAAACTCAGCCTCTTGTGTCGTCTGAGCGAGTACACAAAGCTAAACAGTAGAACAGAAAAATGAACATAAGATTTTACATTAAAATCGGTTGAAAAGAAAGAGTTCTAAAATGAAAATTTAAACTTACGTTGTTAAGTTCTCCAAGCTAGAAAAAATTCTCAGCAAGTTTGCTTTCCTTGACTTACTGACCACACTGTTTGTTGCTTTCTTTGTTTGTTTAGGAAAATTTTCGTCAGAACAAGTTTGTGAAACAACGGATATTATTAACACGCGATGTTATTCGCTATCTATGTAGAACGGTTTGTGTAGCCGTGGATTTGTCCAATAGGATGGAGGTTATTATTCTGTCACCTTTGATCCTGCTGTAATGTAATATCAAAAAAACCAAAGCCGTGAGTCACTTCTTGTCTTTTTGTAACGATAAGTAAAAAATAATTGAATCTTTGTTTAAAGTAAATCCCTGCTCAAAAATCAGGATTCGCTCAGAAAGGCAACACATTCCATCCTTACGAATACTTCTACTTTTGAATGTGTTAGCCCCAGTTGCAACAAAACTTGAGGTTACGAAGATTATCTAATTATCCGCTCTCTTAGGCTACAGTGCAAATCTGCTGTGGCCCTTAAAGGCATAAAAATTACTTATGGAATAATTGCACTAGATTTAGATTTCAAAACAGATCTGCTGACTAAAAACTGAACACCAATCAGTGAAACATCGAATCACCTCATTACACTGTACATGAGGAAATCAACCACCTTGGGAAGTAGAACACAGTTCTGTTCTAATTTTCTTGCAAATTTATACTTTTCCTAAGTATCATGCAGCAGGAATATTGGCACAAAAGTCAGTGCAATCTAGCAAACCGCGAAACTCGCTAGAAGTCACCCGTGACTATTAATATCTTTCGAAAATGCCTGTTTTGTTGCAAATATCTCTATTAATGCGTTTCGCGTCAAATTTGAAACGAATGAAAACAGAAAGCATTTACAAGCTTCCCTACTGAATTTGATAAGACAAATCTGGTGCAGAGAGCACAAAATTCTGCCAAAGAATAGATTTCTCAGTCTTAGTGGCTTTCAAACTGAGAAAAATTATAACCTGTATCACAGCGCACGTTAGGGCACAGGTCTTCGTTTGCTTGAATCGAGGAAGAGACTCGATCAGACTTACAGATGAAAACCAAAATGAGGTAAACAAAGGCTGTTGTTTAGCAATATCGACATCTGCTGTAATTGAGCAGATTCCCGGCTTTTGTGGAAAATTTGTTATGTTATCATTGAAGAATAGTGATTTCCTACATTGTAAAGTGTAATAAATGCAAGAAGTAAGAGCCAGAAAACGTTGATTTATCCTCGATTACCCCGACAGCATAATAGTGTTTGCATTCACTGTAAACATTTTACATTGGAACATGTTGTGGAATAGCTTGAATAATTTTAGGGTCAACTGAACAATGTAAGTGCCAAGCTTCCGTTCAGTTGGCTTCAAACGAGAATACCTGGACTCCAAGAAAGACTGGAAACATAGCAGTGATGAATCAATCCAAATTGGTTTGTTATTTTCCATATTTAACTGCCTGACTCTAGAGGCTCACGATCACTTGTTTTGAATGGGAGGAAAACTCTCGCTAAAAGCAGTCAATTTACAAACGGAAAACAAGACCAAAAACGAAGCGAAACGCGGCTGACATGTAGAAAACGAAATTTAACACATGAAGAAATGCATATAAAGATTCAGCGTCTTTTGTTAGTGTCTGAAATCGTTCTTTTGGTTCGGTGTTAAAGACGAATTAAATTATGAATTGTTTGAACGCACGCTCGCCTAGTTAGCATTAACTGACCCAGAGAAGACATGGAAAGGCACTTAAACGGAAAATAAACGAGCGACACCGATCATACCTGCAAACACTTCCTGAAGTCTTTGTGTTTTGATATGGATACATCGAAACGCGCGCCTGAAAACATTTTCTTCATATTGAAACCTCAAAATAGAATTTTGTCTCTACCAGTTCGCATTGAACACGAATCCATTGTTTTGAATAACTTCAGTTCATTACTGATACTTCTGGCAAAATAGTTTGCGATAATTTTTCCCTTAATCCAATGAAAGATGTGTGTTTTGGCTTTGTGTCGTTTGTTAACTTCAAAACGTCAAGTTATTTGAATATCGCCGAGACTAGTTAACAATAATCAACAATGAAATTTGTTTACTTTAACCATTTCCGATCTTACACTTTATAATTATGCAGTTTCAGCTATTTGTTTTGTGCATTTGTAATCGTAAATACTGAAATTAAACAAAATAACGGCTTCCGCCAGAATAACGTCACAATTTAGGCGCCGGAAGGGTTTGATACTTTATCAAAGCAAGCACACAACAGAAAAAAAAAATGTTCTATCAAAGAGGAGGAAAAAAGGTCCCGTGGATATATGATTCTACGACTATCACCCAGATGCATGTAACGATTTGCGGGAGGACCTAATTTCGGTGAGTAGAGCTGAAAATATTAATCCCAAAGACTGCGCTCTAGTGGTATTTAAAAAAAAAAAATGAAAGTCATCAGGTTCAGAAGCGAAACAACATTCTGAAAGGTATTACTTTTGTGTTTTCTTTGATATGGATACATAGAATTCTGTTCGCGATTAAAAAACTTCGCTTTGGTTTTATGATTTCTAATTAATAAATATAGTTGATGAGGCCGAAAGCCGAATCGAATACACGTCTTAGAATTCTAACTAAATTTTCTTCAATTAACGATTACCAAAGGGCATTTCGGAACGTAGTATTAATCTCAAGCTTTAGCAAAATCACGCGGACTGAATTGCTATTGAAACTTGCAGTTGTGCAGGGGCACTTGTCAGTTCATTGGAAAATTTTGAGGTTTTAATTCGCATAACGGTCAATTCCCTTTCTTTAATGTTCTTTGGAACTGAATTATGCCGTAATATGTTTTGAAATCGTTTTCAAAACTTCAGAGAATCCAGATGTCGATGGCTTCCAGCCACTGCACAATCCTTAAACTTTCGAAAAAAAATAGGGTGTTTCTGTCGAAGATCTATCGGCTGATAGTTGCCCCTCTGAATATTTTCTCGAGAAGCGATGCTAATTTTAAAAACATCAAATTTCCACGACAGAAACACTCCTTTAAATAGTGTCTCTCCGCCACTGAACACTATCGCATTACTTAATCAATTTAAACCAATAAGAATGCGGGGAAAATATGTATACTTATCTCTCTTTCTTACTAAGGTTCTTGAAATTAGAAAGCGATTCGGCTTATTTAATTGTTTATGGTAATCCATTTGAAATGTAAGAAATCATTACGATTATTCCTTAACCGTTATACTAAAAACTCAGCTGAATAAAGCTGTATTGATTAATGGCACCTTACGTAATTGTTAATAACTTCAGAAGAGAAAACAAGGACTTGGGAATCAAACAAATGTGTCTGCAGAATGAAAGGGAGAGGAATCTTGGTTCGCGCAACAGCGTACGTCATCACCTTTGTTTACTGCTCGCACAAAGAGTTATTACACGCGAGTCAGGCAAAGAATGTCAAGCTAGTTCAAGACAAGTGCATGCTCAATAAGTCAATATTTTAATGCCAAGAACAATGACTAAGTTTGTTCACTCGAACTGATAGACCCTGAGCAAGTTTGTTTTTGGTAAAATTTAGAAAAGTTATCTGGATAAAAATATTATAAAAACGCAAGCTGTCGACTGCCTAAACTGCAGCCTTCAACGACTGAAATGATGCGGTCCTTCTATACTTTCAAGTTTTCGTTTTTCAGTTTGTTAAAGCGCAGCTGTGAGACAACATTCAACATGAGAGAGGGGGACCGGTGAAAGCCTTAAGTATCGATAAGGTTAGTCTGTACTTGCAATGGCCCATAAAAAGACATTGAACTCTTAACCTTTTTCGTTTTTGTTTTTTTTTTTTTTCCCAGGAGCTCTTAACCAACAAACTACACACCAATTGTTCCCTGGCGTTAATCAGATTTAGTATCCATAGATAACTCCTATCGTAGTCCAAGCATGCAAGGAGTTTGGTCTGAGATATAATTACAAGGATACAATGTTTGAGGCGCTTAGTGCTCATTTCTCACATCTTAAGACGCTGGGACAAGAGAGAGAGAAGCCTGTTGTCACCATGCCAGACCTGAGGTGTGGGAGGGTTGAAGCCCTGCCAGCACTCCGGGGGCAGGGGTGAGTAACACATTTTTTGGGGGTGAATTTTACTGACACCACAATTTTTATTAACTAAGATGCCAAGCTACGTGTCGTAATTTGATGTTTAACTGTTGACGTGACATCGTTTTACCAATATCACGCGATCTTTGCTGACGTCCCTGTTTACATTGTACCTCATCAGCATACGACTTCGCGTATTCTTTGCGTATTAGATCTGAATTGACTCCACAGTTAAAGAGCTTGTGAAACTTAGTACATGGTAAGGTTTTAGCTCTTTGGGTTTTATATTAAACTTGAGATATGGGCTTTCAAAATGTCAGAATATCTTGCTGAGAAAAGCGCTAATGAGCCCATACAGTCCATTTTTTTTTACATTTTGAGCTTTTTAACCCGCGTGGCACAAAAAGTATATGCACATCAATCTCCAATTCCTCGCGCCTGTTAATCATGCTACAAACTTTGAATACTCAGAACTGACATTTTTGCAGCTTGAAAACTGAATCGCTCATGCTAAAGAGGCAAATATTGTAATGAAAGATTCCCCTTTTCACAGGTGCTCTTCTTATATTTTTGGATTAATGAAAAAGAATCGGAAACTCTTCGAATGTTGACTAAGATTTACCGAAAAGGAGTTTGTCTCCCTGTTCAACACAATCCGTTCAATTATTACATGTCTGTCAGGAGAGGATGCTCCATTGAGCTTCGATCAATAATATTTTGTTGAAATCTATTATTATAACATAGCACGTGCGCTGGTTCTACCTAATTCCTATTGAGTTATCACAAACGAAATCTCTTTGAGCGCACGGCCGTGCGTATACATGTATATCATGGCGTGTGCAGTTTCAGTTTAGCTGCGAAATTTGCGTCAAGTTTAGTGCAAGTTCCTTTTGTTTAAGTTTCGGCAATATGAAGATTATTTTGAACAATCCAAACTCTACTTGGAACCTTTGACTTTTGCCAAGCTAAGATGTTTACTTAAACCTGAGTATTTTGACTTTGTTTATCTACATTTTCATTGAGTATTTTTGACTTTGTTTGACTACTCTTTCATTATAATTAATTCGAAGAAGTGAATTTTTCATTGACAATTTTGAAACCAGATTAAGCGTTTTCGTTCAACTGTTGCTCAACTGGTGGGGCGTGTTAGGATCCTAATGACCTTTGTTTTCGTTCACCGTGCATTGTGAGAACTTTGTAATCATCACAAATAAAACATGTTATGTTAGCGCCCAAGTTGTTGTCGCCATGTTACAAAAAAATTGGTTTATGCTTTTAGCTGTGCGTATATCGAGTTATGGATGCACTTGGGAAGTTTGAAGAGCACTCAAGAAGCTAGAGTTCACGCTTTCGGCTATCGTCTCCAGCAACTCTTGCACTTCTTTCGTGTTCTTCAAACTTCCCACCTGCATCCATAACTCGATATACGCACGCTAAGCAAGAACCAACCGTCTTTAACGGGTATTTTAAGAAAGATGCCTTATTCGTCAAACGTTTTCACGTGTTACTGCAGATACCGTGCACAAAACTTCTGTTTGAGGAACTAACCAATAAAAACGTCTGGGTTAGGTAATTCATACAGAGTTTACAAGCGCAAAACAATTAACATCAATTTCAATCAATCGATCAATCAATTTCATTATCCTAACATCAATTTGGGCATCTTTCAGCTGCGCTCTTTTGAAGTTTACTGTGCTTAATAACCATTTCCTCTATCAATGCAGTGTCAGCTTAACATGGGGTCCTCTATATTAAGTTTTCACTATTGTAATAAATTTTCTTATTATAAGCCTATTAGGTCACAACGCCTCCAACTTGCGATCTGTGGTGTGATTTTCCTGTTCGATTCTCGAAGGAGGCTTGTGTTTGTATCTATTCACAGCAGTGATTTAGCATAGTGAGCGTATCATTTAGTGCACAGATATCTAAGAACTGCTTTGGGTTTGCTAAATTAAAATAAACGTGAAGATGGAGAACTGGAGTATCTCAACTTGGCGGCAGTTTGAAAGTACTTGTAAGTATTTTAGACTTGGCGTGTTTATGTATATGTACACATAAACTCTGATCCTTAGTTTCTTTCTGGTAGAAAGAAAAATTTCGACGCGTCTTATTTCCAATAAGGTGTAAACTTGGTTGTGTCTCATTAAGACTTTCATGTTAAGGGGGCACCCCCCTTTTATGATCATCATAATAATATTTAGTAGAATTCTATCACTATACTAATGCAAATGCTGCAATCCTCTTGGTTGAGCTACTCGTACACTATCAGCCATTATAGTTCGCTACTAAATTTTCTCCAATTCTTATTTGTTTAAATTGATCACGTGACGCGATAGTGTTTATCCGCGGAGAGACACTATTAACCCATAGTGCCCGTCCGGGGAAAATATCCAGATGGATAGTACTCGTCTGTGAAAATTTTTCTGTAAACAAGCGGGATTATAGAAAATAAACATTTGAAATTGTATCAAGTAGGTTTTTGTCTATTTTCTCTTTCAAATTTAAATTTGGCTGTCACGGCTTTCATCTAAAAAAGTTGAAAGTAATTCAATATGATTTTTGAACTGGAAACTTGATGTTCTTAAACCTGGCATATTTGCCCCCAAATATTTGTTTTAAGAAAATCAAATTTCCGCGGGGCAACTATCAGCCGATAGTTCCTCGTCAGAAACACTCTATTGTTTAAATAGTTGATTCGGCCTTCGGCCTAATTGTTAAATATATTTAGCATAAATCTACTAGCTTTCTACCCCGAATGCCGTTCTCGGATTGGCTGCGCTACTCACTATCTTTTCCGATGCAGATAATGAGCCGAGGGATATTCGGCTGGGGTCCGAAGTGTCATTGAAGAGGATTTAGGTTAGAGTTTTGAACGACTACTAATATAGATTTATACTAAAGCGGTGAATTAGATTATTCACTCTCGATTTCTATGCGTCAGTGTTCGCCCTCGTCAACTGTCACGCGATAGAATTTTCGAGCTCATGACCTAATTGTTAATTTTGTTGCAATAATAATATGCAGTAATAATAATAAACGTCACCATGGCAACACATTAATAGACCATCACCTTCGCCGTTAAGTCTGTGTAAAACAAGCAAAGTGATTCCCCTTGTACTGACGGTCACGAGTGTTCGCGTATGAACTGAGTTATACGTATACGATGATGTTCATCTCGAAGTAGACTGCGCGTTCAACGATCAAATGAAAATACGAGAAAATAGGGGGCTGTAAACAGTCTAGTCTTGAAGGGGTTACGTGATTTCTTAAAGTTTTTGATCAGCATGGTGAATGCCAAAACATTCTCAAGTTTTTAGACCTCAGATGTATATTAATGCCTGGGGCTGAGGCAATGTGATTTTTGGAGGAATATGAAAGGATGAAAGCATATTTTTGATACTGCCGAGAGGATATTAATTCGTCATTGTACGTTAAGTTTTTGTGTTGTTTTTTAATAATATATATCTCCATATGTTTGACATAGAGCGGCATCTGTTTATCCTTTTGAGCCTGAGTGGAGAAGAAAAAATATGAACAATGATCAGCTTTAGTTTTTCTCTCGCAATTTTTGTTCATTTTTAGTCACACTTGTCCTGTAAATTTGTCCAGGTCCAGTGGTATAAGTTAATGAAATAGAACTGAAATAACTGGCGAAGCTAGAGAAGTATATTGGTAACAAGAAGATATGACGCTATAAAACTCACGCACTCTCTTTGCATTGGAAATGTATTTTTAAAGAGCCTTAAAATTGTCCAGGGGTCCTACCCAAAAACCAGTATAACAACGTAAAAATATCTCTTTCCCATCGTCGTTGCTCCGATGGTGTAGTGGTCTTCACACCTGTTTAGTCAGCAGGCGTACATGTGTTCGAATCCTGCGTGTCGCATTTATTTTCCTTTTCCCTTAATATGTATTGTGTTTATTATTTTTGGTTATCAATCCGCTCTTTGATTTGTTGATTATCTACAAATTATTTATCAGTTCATTCCACTACCTCAATATCATTTCTGTTGCCTTATCCCCAAACTCTTAATTAGAGCCAAGTTAGTATTTAATGATGCTGAAATTGGCCTATAAGTATACTTTTATGAAGCGCTACGTCGATAGAAGACTTTTAAGCAAGAAAAGCAGACCTTTCAATTTTTTGCTTAGTTAGTCAAATTGTTTTCTTTTCCTACATCACATACTAAAGATGCCATTGAACGTTTTACGACCTAAAGAATGATGATACATGCAGTACTGAATACAAGAAGATTGCGGGCAAACGTACACAAAAATGAAAATTAATAGATGAATAGAATTTCTTCGTGAAGAGAAAAGAATGCAATTGAGTCATTCTCTGTCCCACGCACGTGGCATAGTTCTACAGCCATTGGTTGCAGTTGTTAATCCGTATCATATTCATGACAAGTGAGGCATTCGCGTCAACCTAAGCAGGTTGTGAAGGTTTTCGAATGTGGCTTCGCCTCTCCCAAGCAAGAAGAAGGATTAACAACCTCTAGAAATCATGAACGACTAAAGAGAAACGACCTTTGAACCATTTAAACCGATAGTAAGCATCTATCTTGTAACATTTCCCTTCAAATAGTTTTCAAAATGCGCAGTAAAATCGTTGTCGTAGTGAACACGTGTGATTGGCAAGTCGCTACGTTCGAGGGTTTAGAACATCGATACTATGTTTATTTATTACTATAGCTATTTGAGCAAATTGTTTAGCTTACTAGTGCAGCTTTTCGGCTGTTTGTATGAGTCAGAGCTGTTGGTTAAGCGACATACAGTTACAACGACGCAAGGATAAGCATGTTGTTCGTTACCCAAATATGGAAGAATTTTGCCGAGAATTACCAAGACAGATAATAATGTTTTTGTCTGTTTCTTCTCAGGCCGCAAAAGGACGCAACTCAAGCAATGCAAAGTGAAAAATAAACAAAGGAAGGATCAGAACGTGGAAGAAGAGAAGCACATGGAATTATGTAAGAAGTAGTATTAATTACAATATTCAAATGTTCCCACCAAATTGATGGTTGTGTATTTTCTACAGAAGTTTTAGCGGGCGAGATTTGGAATTTTTCAACCTTGAAATTGGAATGTTAGGTGGGGGGATTACAAATTTTGCACGAGTTTGTTTTTAGTGAAACTACGGAACGATCGGTGGGAACAATTAAAGAATCATTGGGCTCGTAGAATCTTGAAATATTTTAAACAAACCACGTCAAGCATCATTTTGATTGTTGAACTGTTCTGAACTCACTTTGAATATTAGCCTTGAGCGATAACCGGCCTCTATTTTTCCCTCAGTTTCTTTTTCTCTTTTTTTTTTTTTTTTCTTTTTTCGCTTTAAAGCAATAACATTTTCATGTTTTTTTTTCTTCGGTTATCATTTGGAGTTTTGGAGTGAGTTTGATTCTTTTCTGTCACATTAATCATTGATCGTTAGAGGAGACTTTAAGAAAATTCCTCTCCCAGTTATCGAGGTCATCAAGTTATCGCTCAAGCCTAAGCCTGGACTTAGACTTAGGGTTTTCAGGGGATCGCTGGCGACTGGGCGGGCATCGATTTACGTAAAGAAAAAAAAAAGAGAAAATTGGATTTAGCAAACTGATTTCATTTGGGCCGGTGAATAGCATAATTAAACTTGTTCTTAAAAGGACTTTGTAGAAAGGTTTGGCGCGAATATTCAAGAAAGAAAAGGTCAGTTTACGCCAGCGATCAGATGTTTTTTGAGTCCAGCGGATACAGTTGTAGTAAGATGTAACTTTTTAAGGTGGCACTGAACATTTATTGAAGCCATACAAAAATAACTGTACGGCAAATATGCAGCTACGAAATCGGCTCGTTTTGAATAAAATCACAATGGAAGGCCTCCGATTGAATAAGATCAATGATCAAAACAAGTTCAATGTATTTTGCTTGTCTGTCAGAATCAAGGATAAATTTTCATAGTGATGCGATTTAATTACGTGTTCGATCGAGTCGCCACATTGCGCAATTAAAATATTCACTACTTCAATTTTCTTCAAATATTCTAGCAGCTATGTTCTTCGAAAATGATTCGTCTAAAGTCCGTTTAATAACCAAGCTATATTATATAGGGACATTTTTTGTTTCGTTGTTGTTTTGAGATGCTCTGCAAAATTCGTTTACAGCCAGATTGGTCTTGTTTCGTGCTCCAATTATGTTAAAAAAGCTAAATACCAGCTAGTTGCTGAGAACTGACCTAAAATTACTGAAAAAATTATCGCACGTCAGTAAATTAAGAAACGTTTCGTTCAAATTTGATTTTTTTTTTCCGCCAAAATAAACAACCAACTTGAGAGTATCCCACGAATGATGTAAACCTATGACAGCGTAAAACTGTTTTTGAAATTGAAGCTTCCTACTTATTGAATACGAAGAAATAATCTGTACAGATAGTTGGAGCAACCCTTTTTCACTCAAAATTTATATAGTCGTCGTAAAACGATGAAAAAGAATTCTGCAAATTTTATCAGACAAGCTGCCAAATCTGTGAAAGTTAAGAAACATTTTATGCAACCTTGATTTCATGCCAAAATAAGACAAATAATAAACAGTAAATGAAAATCATTAGTGTGGTCACCAAACTTAGCTGATTTACATCAAGATTGAAATCCTTGTTTAAATTCATCTCTTTTGGACAAGTTTAAAATGGTTCAATTTTTGAAAGTTAAGAAACACACCATTCGACGTCGATTTAACAAATTGACGTCAGTTTTTCGTGTCTGTCCTTTTACTGATCACAAATTTCGTCATAAAATTTTCAGAGTAGTCTGCGGATCCACTCGATTGTGGAAGTTGTCTCATATCAATTGAAAGGTGAAATATTTTTGCTATAAAATTCAAATATATAAAGCCAAAAATTGGAAAATTCTATGAGATTTTTAAAAAAGATCTTGACAGACTTAAAAATGTAAGCAAATCAAAAACGTTTTCAGTCTAAAATATACGAAAGGGAAGCACAATGAAAACCATCTTTTAGGTGCAGCGACAAAATACTGAAGTTACCAAATTTACTTTTTGAATTTCAGATTCGCGAGAAATGAAATTTGCCACTCATGGCATGAAATATGAGCGTGATTATCTTTTTTCTCCAAGGCTCTGCATTTGTCTGCGACAAAGTCGAACAACAGTTACATTTCGTTTTCGTACCAAGAAAATTAACAAAGTTCTTAACATTAAATTAAGAGATGTGTCCCTCACTTGTGACTGACAGCAAAGTAATACGCCTTGCAGACCCATCTTAGTGCATCTGAAATAAGCTACAGTGCCACCTTAATTTAGTTATGTCTTAAGGATTACATCTTGGAAAATAACGTCTGGTTCACAACATAGCGAAACCACGAATAATATAAGTCGGTTATTAATAAGCTATATGGATCCCAAAAGCAAACTCGAAATGCATAAACGAAAAAGCAACAGCAACTGCCTAGAATTTCTCCAAGATAATTCAGTTTGAATTTCTTCGAGATTGTTTTGGTCAGATTTACGAAAAAGAGAAATTAGCTTTGCAGTTATTTACGAATGCTTGTACACAGAAAAAATGTATTTATTTATTTTCATGCAACTGATTTAAGATAAAGAGAACCAAGCTTTGAATTGTCTATGAACGTGTGAACACAAAAACAAACCAATTTACATTTTCTCTTCAACCAACTTCAGATAATCATTAGAAGGTAACCCTGAAATTGTTGTTATTCTCCAGATTAAGAAATCTACAGAAACAGCAAATTAAACAAAATTGAGGAAATTAAATTACATTTCCTACTCAGATATTGAATTTTTAATATAATTTTAACTAAAAATCAATTATGCAAAAGAAGTTACTTTGAAAAGGTGTCAACAATACAATATTTGAAAACTACTTAGCAAGCCACATTGTGCTTGGGAGTAAATTTCGGCAGTCTTGGTTAAAAACAATTGTTCACTCACAAATACAAAAGCAGGTCTCGAAAAACTTAGAGATCCGTTTAACAGAGTTAATGTTATTTTCCCTTAACTCTTCACTAAATTTTCAAAAACAGACCGTAAAGATATTTTCTAGTTGTACTACCAAATTTTTCGAACAGTCAGTTTATTTCAAGTTTGAAATAAAAGCTGGGATCATTATTTAAGGAAATGAAAATCGTGTAAACAGTTTCTCTGAACCAGACGTTTTTTTGTAAAGATCAATAGACTTAACAGCCAGGTGATTCCAATGTTATTTGTTACACAGATACAGGACTAGAAAAATTGATCAAAATTCGTTTGAATTTACGTTTTGCTACAATAATATTCCTGAATCGCATCGTTCGTTAGGGAAAAAAATGTTTATTTTTACTACGGAAATAGTTTATTCTTGCTCGGACTCTCCTTCTGTGTAACAAATCAAACATTGAGTCAGTGGCTCTGTAGATGTTATGAGGCAAGCTGTAACAGTTTAAACATCGCTTCCAATTTAAAAATTTGGTTTGAAACCAAAAACGCTTTTTAGCATCGACTTTGGTTTCCTTAAACTGGATTTCCACTGTCGCGTTATTTTACGTACGTTTGCGGGTATGAATTTTACTGACTTTACAGGCGTACAATAAAATAGACAGAATATGTAGGCTGATTGCATCTGTGGAAAAAGTTGAATGTGGCTCAACTTTTTTCGCATGTGTAAGCCTTCCATATATTTTTCTATGCTATTGCACGGCTGTAAAGTCAGTAAAATTCACACCCTTTAACTTGCGTAAACTAACTCGACAGTGGAAATCCAGCTTTAGGATGGCCAAGTCGATGGCAATTTGTTGTGCTTTGGTTCCAAAGAAAATTTTTAAATTGAAAGCAAAGTTTAAACTGTTACAGCTTGCTTTATAAATTCATTTTTGTTTAACGCACACCATCTCGTATTTCAATTGAACACGAAGAGATTTTACTCGCGGTTAGCAAACAATTGGATATTAATATTTTGAGAATCAAAAGCTTTCGTCTCTTTTCGCGAAGTCAAAAGTTTGCAAAAAGCTTTTTAAAAATATTAGATGGTGTCCGTTTAACATTTTCGTTGAAATGTTTTAAAGGGAGTCCTTTTGATTTTTTTAAGTGTTCAAAAAATTTCAAGGGGACTCCCGTTAGTTTTTGGTACAAAAAAGTTGTAAGGGGAAACTCTGTGCAAAGTGGTTCAGATTTTCCCGCCAAAAGTCTTAGTATATAGAGGAAAAACTTGTGAACTTATTTCAATTAAGTCAAACTTATTTTCAATTAACAAATTAAGTGACTTAATGAAACAAAGAAAGAAACACTTGTATTGATAACGAGACAGTAAAGAATTTATTATTCCAATGAAGTGTTTTATTGTTTTGAGTTCAATAAAATGGATATTATGTAATAAACGACACAAAGAAAAGAACACACTTGAAAATGTACCTTTAATTGCATTTGAAAAGTGAACTTAATTATTAAGTATTTAATAAGTTAGACCATAACTGTCTGACTACATCATTTTTTTTTTTTTTTTTTTAAAACGGCGCATGCGTATTTTAGGCGCCCGTATTTTTCTAAGTTTTTTGGCGGGAAAATTGAATCAACTGAACATAGGTTTACATAGACAAAACTTTTTCCAAATAAAAATGGCGACAACTTAGACAGAAAAATAAACTTTAATGTTCAAGACAAATTTTGATATGTTTACAATGTAACTACATTTCCAGCTAGGAAAGTTAGAAATGCTTGATTTCTCTTCACGCAAGATAATCAAAATAAAGTTTCTTAATCAACGTTTTCTCGAATACTTTGATTTGTAAGACTAGACTGTCGCCCTGAATGCCAAAAAGATTAATTTGTGATATTTTATAATTACTTCTTGTGTTAAACTTGATGCATTTTATTTCTTAGCGGATTCTATTTTTATTTATTTGGTGGTTGCTAAATATTTACGAAATTAAACGAGCGTGTGTCCGTCGCTCATCGAGAATTCCTCCGCAAAGACTTGGTCGACAACATTTTGAAAACCGAAAACCTCGAGAAAATAAAAGGCACTATAGATAACGAAGTGAGAATGCTTAGCTTGTTTACCTCAGAAAGAAGCGACCTTCTATTACACCCTTACATCTTTGGTCTTTCTCTTGTTGAATTCCAGTCGCCAGATTTCAATCAGGTTTTCTTCTATGTCCGTCAGATTTCTTCCACATTCCTCGTCGCTAAACCCACTGTAAAAGAAACGAAACGAATATTTGATTATTCATGTGAATAAACACCATCATCTTTTTTAACATAAACTTAGTTGAAGTTGGCAGGGTTCAAATCCAAAAACCTGGGATCAAGAGAGTTTAAGTTTACTTCTACTGGATCAGAAAGCTTTCAACTAGCCCGGACGCCTTTCCGGTAAGGGTTTATTTTGAAATTATGCAAGAAATTACTTACAAATTATTCATAGAAAGAAAAGGAATATTTCAACCAGTTTATCATAACACAATTCCCACAACGTCATGCAAGAATCGAAAACTTTTCTTGTGAGATTAACTTCACAAAGAAGTCTTGTAAGCTTTTCCGCTGAAAATTTAACTTGAGTCTGTCCACTTCAACTGACATTAAGCCCTTTTTGTCTTTATACAAGTGTGGCCCTTTGATTGAGTATGCAAGCTTCAGAATAGCCCGCGGAAAAAGATCATGAGCATCCACACAAGTGTCCTGCCACTCTGCAAGAGGCATAAAATTAAATTTGCAAACGTTTTAGCATTGCCGTACAATCTATCACTGAGATCTCCAATTAAGGTCTACGCGTCAGCTATACAGCTTTTGAGAGGAAAAACTTTCTCGCTATTTTGTTTATGTTTATCCGTCAAGCTCAGGGTGTTGGAAGACACCTATTTTCTTTTCCAATATTTGTTTTCGACGTTCATTGTCAATGCATGGTCATCTCTCCTGCTGTGAAAGAATGTCAAAGACAAGAAGGCTAAACTACGTAAGCCACCTTCAATTCTACACGCTCATCTGGACATACTGTTAAATTGCCCATTGTTAAGCGTGATTTTTATAAGTTTTCATTTCTGCCGAGGACTCTACAGGAGTGGAGCAGATTGCCCAGTCATGTAGCATTGGCAAAATCGCTTGAATCTTTCAAAGAAGCTATTTTTACGATTTATTAGTTATGTTTGCGATAAATCAGGTCTATTAGTTTATTAGCTAACGCAGCCCTGTATATTCAGCATTGAATTTGGACTTACGAGGCAAATAAATCAATCAATTAATCAAATACTCTCTATTGCGACGAAAACACTCTATAAGTTGAGGGGTGTAAAGTTCTTTCCTTTTACCGATATTTTGAGAAATCAGATGGCTTTAATATTGTCCTCGAGAGTTTTAACTGATGGAGTGACTTGGGATGAGCAGACAATTTCCATTTTGTTGTTATTGTTGTTGTTGTTGTTGTTGTTGTTGTTGTTGTTTGAGTAACTAGAACTCTTTAAGCTCCAAGGTCAACATCACAATTCTCCTTGTTCTTTCTATACATTCTTTAAGTTCTCACTGCGAGAATTTTGCTCTCAAATAATGTCGGCTTTTCCACGATTTTACTGCACTGCAAAAATATGTGAACTCGAAATGTGGATATTTCTGCTAACCGATGCGTACACATATTTTATTCTCCTGGTATTTTTTTTATTTTCAGAGATCCTGTGCTTCCTCTACATCCGTTCATGAATATAACAACTGGATCATATTCAAAAATAGACCTTCATCTAAGTCAGCGCATACTTTGTAACCATTGCAACACCATTACCCACCAAATGCACTCTTACTTCTAGCTGATAATGCTTACTACTTCATAACAATTTAAGCATGTCAATGGCCACTTCATGGATTTCTACACTTGGATCATAAGTATGTCAACATGAAAGGTATTCACTGCCACCTTAATTTCTGGACTGACATTCATGTAACACTATTATTGAGATGTAGAGACATAAAGAACTGGCATTATTTTATGACAAAATATGAACTTAACTCTGTGGCGGATCCAGACCTTGCGCTAACGGGGGGCGGAGGGGGGTTTGCTTGCCCTGCCGGCTTTTCTTCCTTCTGCAATTTTTTTTTAACCCAAAATAGGTGGGGGGGGGGGGGGCGGGCTTCTCAGGCTCGTCCCCTAGATCCGCCACTTAAAACCATTATGACTTATGAGCCACGAGTCTGTCAATTCTAGATGTGCTGGTTAATCAAGACATGTTCATAGTTTTCTTTTTTAACATTACCTAGACAATTTAATCATGAATTAGATTTGCACGGAGAAGTTTGATTTTGATCAAATGTTACGCGAAAAAGTTATTGGAGCTTGATCCTTACCAGTACACTCCGGCTGGTAAATTAATTTAATTTTGTACAGGGAAACATTGGAATTTAATCACTCTTGAAACACTGAAAAAGTTAAAACTGTATTAGATCTCCTCACAACTACCCTTTGGCTGGTAAATTAAATTGATTTGTACGAGAAAAAAAATTTATCACTCAAAAAACTGAAACAGTTTTTAGATCTCCTCACAAATACCCTCTGGCTGGTAAATTTATTTTGTATGGGAAAAATTAGATTTTAATCACTCTTGAAAAACTTAAGTGTCAAGCATTAAGCAGTTATTTGGTCTCCTCACAAATACTCAGGCTGTTAAATAAGATCTGCTTCTATGTTTAAGAGCAAAAACTGTGTTTGCAGTATATATGAAGACTAGATGATATTCCTTGTAACTGTCTTGCAGGCTACAGCTGTAGGGACGAGAGGAACGCTGGAAAAATCAAAATTACTGTCGAAAGTTTAACCCTAACTACACACGAAAAACTGATATCAAAAAAATTTACTGTCAACTGCTAAAAAAAAACTGTCTTGTTTACTGTTAAAACTTGAGCTCAATGTGACTAAAAGGCGCAATTTGCAGACCATCAATAAAGATGCGTCCAAGACCCGAGAGTCTGATTTTCTATGTCAAGTTCCACTCGCCACCCTGTTATGTTTATCACAAGTTTGACCCAGTCAGTTCCTTCTGAAAACTGTTATCTATAAACTCCAAAAGATAACCTTTCCTGACTTTTCTGAACAAAACTCTTTGCAGTGTCCATATGTTTAGACTGTTTGAAATACTGATAATTGAATATAAGTCTTTCAAAAACATTTTGCTCTACTAATTTTAATGGCTTACAAATGTCATGTGTTTCACAGCCAGTCCAATTCTCCCTGCTTGAATAACATATCTCATTAAATACACTAAAATCAAATGAGCTTGACCCTTTGTTGATGTTTCGAAAAATGTTATAACTTTTGCGAAAATACAGTCAACAATTATTCAGTCTGAAGTGGAAAGATTGTTTTGAGACTGTCAAATAGTTCCTTCACTGAAACATGCAGATCAGAGAACACAGACCAAACCAAGTTGTCAGTTGTGTTCAGTTGTTATTTCTCCATTCTTCGTCTGCTCAGATTGTAATCAGCTGCTTAGATTGTTACTTAGCAGCTCTGGAGAACGTCTGTGAGTATACTTATGACTAATTGTCACATCAAATCAATCTCAGTATTTATTATTAAGTAATTAATAAGGTCACTGTTAAATCCTCAAGAAAGCCTTCCCCGCCCCTTACTGTCAAATAAGCCACCTCTGTCTGGAGAAAGAAATTTACAAAGCATTTACTTCTTTGAACTCTTCTTCACCACTCCAGTTTTAACTGCACCAGTGCGGACAAGAATTTTGGGGAAAATATTGACAGCACTTTCTCGTTCTCTAGTAGTAACCCATCTCTTTATTACTCTTTACCCCCTTAAATCCTTATGATCAAATGTGCATGGAAAATTAACAAGCCCATTCAAAGGCTGAATCAATTGTGGCTCCTCTCATCCTAGACCTCTCAATTCTAGATTTCTTTTATAACGGCATAATGTTTCTCGTTTAGTTACTAGGTACAGTAGTTTTAAGATATGAAATTAAGAAATCAATTGCAAATTATTTTGAAAATCATTGCTGATATTGATACTGTTGTCATTAATACTTATTGAGTAGATTCCTATACAAAAACGATGTACACCAATAGCTTAAAGACAGTCCTATTAATTTACCAAATATTATAATTTGTTTGACTGAACAAATTTTCTGAAGCTTTCTGCTTATAATAATTATGATATATTTTGTTGTTTTTTTTGTTTCATTGCAGTTGTTGATCAATGTTGTTGTTGTCATTGCCATTGCAACCAACAAATATAATTGTCTTTATTTTCATGCAAGTTTAATTGCTTAATTAAGTGCACTGTATTAAATAAATAAAACCAATTCAGCCTTGATGTGATTCACCAAATGTTCTAATAGCGTTTACTCTTTAAATATTAATCGCTGAACAGAATTGAATCTAATGCTGTCTTTGAAAAACCCTTTCTGTATCATTCAAAAAACATGACCTCTATCCATATATCAGCTTAAAATGGTTTTTGAATAATTATGATGCCCCAGAAGTATATCATTTTCAAAAACAATTGTTTTTATTGTTTTGCACAAATGTGCAACACCAGCTGGCTCTATACACCACCAACAATGACAATGGAATATTTTTGTATGTTTTGATATATCATTCACTGTAACATGCTTGTAAAACTCTTGCATAAATTATTATGTTTTTTTTCATTATTAATGTTATGGACATGTATCCATTAAATTAATTGTTTTTAATTAAACAAGACTGTCTCCTTTATTTTCATGATAAATTTAAATCATAGTATTGTTTGAGCTGTTTTGTTCTACAGTATATTAGATCATGAAATTTCTTCTTGAAGCTTGTGTTATGATAATTGCTTCCGAAAGGTGAAAGGAACTACTTGTATATTACCCAGCAAATAAAACATAGAATTCAACTCTTAAGCAATGGTCTGGGAAGTAACACACATTGAAAAAAAAGGCCCATTAGTCTAACACAGAACTAAGTGAACAACATCCCCTGCTGTTTGAAAGTACAGTGTTCATTTAAACTCACCAGTGTCAATACTAAAACTGATTCCATCCATTCCAGCTGTTGATGTCTAGAGCTCAGTTGTCAATTGAGTGATCACCTAGGGAATTCATGGTATTCTCTGCCCAACATCTGCCTGCCTAAAAGGGTAAATTTTAAATGATTACATGTCGTATATAGCAAGCGTATTTACTACAGTAAGTTAGGTTACAAATATCTATCAAATGAATATATGTTTGAATTCCAACAATTAGTTCCTATCCCTCCATTTTCTCACTAAAAGCTACTAAAAGTAAAAGCATTACATGTAATTCAAGGTGTCTAGATGTTTTGAAATGAAATAGGATCATCAATGAAATTTCTGCATTAAGGTCTTGTCATATATACTTGCTTCCAGTAGAGAATATAGAAGTACTTCAGTTAACCCCAAAAATCATAGAAAACTCACAGAGCTCCCAAGCTGATTTGCTGGCAAAGAGTAAGATTGTCAACGGTGTAATGTTGATTGTGACTATAGGCATCAGCTTGCTAGGGGGGTCTGGGGGCAGTCCCTGAGCAAAGTTTGAAAACTTGAAGCAGCTAATATAAAAAATAAGTAACTATTCCTAGATTTTTCTCTTACTTGTATCAAGAAGTCAAGTTACCACTGAAACACAAGAGTTTATTCTACAATAAACCCACTGACCATGTAGTAATGCCAGCTAGTAGGCTCTTAACCAGAATTTAACCACTGTTACCAAATTATATCAAGAAAGATAGTTAAAATTATGTACAGGTACTTAACTTAAAAGGGACAATTTTCTGCCTCAAAATCAACTGCTTCAATCAAAATCCTTACCTTGCAAGAAATAAGTTTCAGCATACGGGGGTCAATAAGGATTGAATAATGATTTGCTTGCCCAAGTCTCACACTTAGTGTGTGTAAGACTTGAGAGCTCTGCTTTTATACAAGGGTTGGATGATGTGTACTATTGATACAAAAGAATTTCATGCTGTCTATTAATTTACTTTCACATATTTAGAAAGTACAATTTTGCTCACCAGTCAATACTAAAAACTGATTGTATTCCAGCTTTGCAGTCTCTTGGTCATCAATTACTTGACTGAGTGAACTAGGAAAGGTGAACCAAATCGTTAGTATCTTGGAGCTTAAATGGCATCATTTCAGTTCAAATAATGAATTTTATTGGCTGTTAGACCAGGATGGGGGGTACTCCCAGAAAAATTGGGTGGAGTTGTGCAGCCCACTTCCCAAAACCTTATCCTATTTATGACCAAAATCTGCAATTTTCCCTACCCTATTTAGGATCTGACCAAATATTTGATATCCTCTTTATGACCACTGCAGCTGGCACAGTTGCCCTAAATATACTTTATGAAGGGCTTTTGTTGATGGACTTATCGATAATGATGAAAAAGTAGCTTCTTCTAAAAATTAAAACATACCCAGTTTATGACTAGAGTGCAAAAACTATACCCTATTAACGACCAAAATGGCCAAAATCAATACCCTATCGACCAAAACGGCTGAAAAACCATAGCCTTTGGGGCCGCACATACCTATATATATGTATATAGCTTATATAACGGAGTACCCCTCGGGTTCTTGTCGTCTGATCAACATACACTAGCAGTTCATGTATGTGCAAATTAAAATCACTTACTATGGAAAAAGCTTCTTTAGTTTGCTCAGTTTAATTTGCATTTGAGATTATCCATAGTCAAAATTAAATCAAATAAAAGAAATTACAGCTTAATTTTGGAAATTCATTGTAAACCCTTATCCCAAGATGGTCACCATTCCATTGTGGTCCCAGCCTTAGCAAAAATACTGCATCTGTGTTCATATACTCACCTGGCATTTTCAGTTCTCATTTACGTGGACTATGGCACTCCGCTCAACATCTGCGTGCCTGTCAAAGAAGTAAATATAAACTTTTAGTGTCTCAAAGTAAACTGGTAAAATTTCAGTTCAGTAGTATTAGAAATTTTCCAGCTCTTTGTAACTTAGCTAATACAAGCAATTGCACTGATAGTTGAGACATTCTCCCTCAAATAGCACTTTTCTTAAAAAAAATTCGTTCACTAATAGATTATAACTTGGAAGTAATTCCATTCTAGACCCCCTCATTTTCCTTCCAAAGTTGTCAGTCGTATGTTTGAAAGTCAAACACTCTAATCAGTCAGACAACATTGTTAAGGGAGAGTCCAGAAGGGAGACAGCAAGGTGTGATTGTTTAAATGTCCAAATGCTAATCTCCGGGCCTAATCCTAGTTTGATTAAGCGATTGCTTAAATGTCGACCAAGGGTACCAAGATAATTAGGAGGGGGGTGTATTGGCCTAGTTTCAAAGTGTGTTTTCTACTGATCAGTTTAAAGCAGGAGCAAAGCCAGAAATTAAGGACAAGAATACGGCTAAATCATTATTAACTACTCTTGAACATGACTGGAGCTCTGATTACACCTCCAAATAGCCTTAAAACCTCATTTGCTCACCTGTTAGAACCAACCTGATCTATGCCTTCGAGGACCGCGGTAAACTCTGCCCAGCATAACGAACTCGTCCCAGGCTCTCGTCTATATAAAGGAGAGTTCAAATTATTTTGAAACATTACTCACTTCTGAGAGTAGGCAATAACGAAATATAAAATAAAGACGACATTAAAATTACAAGAACTAGAAACCCTGGATTATTCTGGTCTTTCTCTAACAGTCCTTTGAGGAATTGGACCGGACCCTAGGTTTTTTAGCATTTGATTATCATCTCTGGATGTAAATGATTACCGAGCTGTCTGATACCTTTAACTTCAGTGGGAGGCTAAAATAACAGCAGGTAAGGGGTAGAGGAAAGGACCAGACAGACAGGCCGTTCCATTCAGTGAAAATCCAACTGCCTAAGAAGAACCGGTAGACTACTGTTTGGTGGTCGGGAGCCAGATAAATCGAGCTCGTGTGCTCAGAGCTGTCACAGGGTTTTCACAGAGTTCTACAGCGTAGACTTGGACAAAGTTGCTCCAAGATTCCCTACTACATCCCAGAGTTAAACGTAAATAATTATGAAGTATATACTGTTCGCAGTCTCACCTGTCAGCCAAACAGATTCCATCCTCCAGTTGCCTTCCATTCTCACCTGCATAAACTTGTTTATTGCACATTCAGCTCTGCTTACATCTGCACAAGAATTCCAAAGATTTCAAATTATATCATCAGAAACTTTTCTTTTAAAGAACGATCGAGTTAAATAAAAGACGCGCACTGATGTAAATTTTTTTGCCCTTTTTATTGTTATCTAGGTCAGCCAGTGTTGTAATCTGACTAAGGATGGCTGCCCAGTCTTAAGTACCTGTTAAGGTTATTTCGGGCAGTCATGTACTCACTTTATTTTAAAACTTATTTTTGTAAACTTTAATTCTAGGTATGTGTACCAATAAAGTTGTTGTTGTTGTTGTTGTTGTTGTTGTTACTCTTTTTAATTTATTAAAGGCGTCAGCAAATTTCACACCGAAAACATAACTAATAGAGATTTGAACGTACATTATATACTGAAGAACATATCTCGAATAAGTATCATACAACAAAGTTAATTTACGTAATAACCTTGTAACGGTCCAGTTTTGAACTCTGTTTTATCGTCCAACTTCCCACGTGTGTACTGCTGGCTCTTAAGCAACTTCGCTCCTTCAAAGTTCGCCATTACTCGTTTCTGTCTATAACCTTACCCTTTTAGACAAAAATTTTAAACTGCCAAAGAGCATGAAGATGGCTGTGGAGAGATCGCTAAGACAAGACCGTCGATAGAGCGACATATTTTTTTCTTGTGCTCTTGGCGTGTCAAGGTGATGATGAAAACATGAATAATCAAAAGTAATTATTTGCAATTCAAATCTAAACGAGAAATGGAATGGTGCAAGATGCGAAATGTATCAGGTTTTGAGGTCATCTCTCATACGTTTCCGGAAATCTCTGTTGGAAATTAAATTGTGAGAAAACTTTTAAGGAAACAATTTTCTTAGGGGTTCTTTTCAAGATTTCAGGCTACCACCCCCGTCCTTTTTATATGGTATTCCCCCCCCCGGAACACTGATGCCTACCTTTTTGCCTCCGCAGCAGTATAAATCCCTCCAAAACTTCGTTTTATCAACAAGTTGAGCGGGGAGTGAAATATTAGACGCAAACAAGTCTGAGCATTCCATGAATGACAAGCATGAACAAAACAAATGATTATGAAATATTGCCCTGTTTACGGGACGCCTTTGAGGACGAGACAACCGCTGTGTTATTTCATGACCCTAACATAAACAAAACATCTTAAATAACTCGTATTTTTTTGCCTTAGGATGAACACAGCGGACGACATTTTTGGTCAGAATTCGTCGAGGTTCAAACAGCTCTGACCGGAAACAACTCTTCACCGCAAGAATGGAGTGTCTGCCGACATATCAGGGCTTTACAGTAATCTTGTTAATTGTGGCTTATCTAAACTTATACATTGTTGCACAGGACGCTGACACTAATCGTAAGTGGTTCTTTGACATCTTGTTTTAATGATTCAATACCTAATGTTGCGTTGTAAGTTATCGTCCGTTTGTACAAACGATCGCTCGTTTACTAAATGGAGAGTGACATTTCTTGAACACAGTAACAGTCTTGGATGTCATGGTTACGTGATCGAGCCACTTTAATCCAAACTCTGATTTTCACTGGGCAGTATCTTTGATACGAAATGAATAGGTCTTAGATATAGGATTGTATGAATTTGTTAAAATGCTGTCCTAATCTAAACTAACATTTTTTTCTAACGTCAAACTGAATGACGCATGCTGATCGAAATCTAGTACTGATTTATTTCACATCCGTAATTTATTTTTATTTTTATTTTTTTTACGTCTCTAAGTACGAAAGTAGAAAAGCAATCTAAACTGGATCACAATCAGCTGGAACAGGACCAGTTACCGCTTTTAAAATTCTTCAGTTGAATCCAGAGGAACTTTGGAATATTTTTCAAATGTCTGTAAAATCAACACATGCTGTGGCATGTCTCTACGGTGCCTAATGTCATTTCAAACATTTTACCCTTGATCAGTTCTGAGTGAATTAAAGAAGCTATCTTGGTTAAACACGTTGCACCAAAGTTACATTTGATCAAGTGCAGTCTTACAATTGGGAAACGAATTGCAGCATAGTATTATAGCGGACAACTTATTAATCTCGCGGCGGTAATTGCCACGTATGTTTGAGGTAGCCTCTCTACTGAGATCTTGCAATCCAACTCAACTCCCTGGGAAACTATGTTTTCCATAAAAGGTAAGTGTTCTATTCGGTATCCCAGACTTATATGAAACAGTCAAGTGAAGACGTGGCTTTTTAGAGAGTGGTTATACATTCCTCTAAAGACATCGTTGTTGTCTGTAAATTTTCGGTTGATCCAGTGAGCGTGTGTTTGATACGAAAACCCAAGATCGTTACGAAAATTACATTTACTCAAGATGAATTTCTTTTAGAGATAGATTGTTCAACATTTCGTCAGTTTAAACTGATGAGTTCTTTGAACTTGATCAGAAATTCGTTAAGATTTCCATTAGTTCTCATTATCATCAACTGTCCATTTGATTATGGGTTGAAAATGAATGGGGAGATTATATTGTGGTTACTATTTGGTCCGAAGCCGTCTTGCTTCTACGATCTCCAAACTATCAGCTGCAGAGCTCCGCACAGGTGTAAAATTAACATCCTTGCAGTAGCAAGACTTTCAAAACTGCTTTCGTTAAAAATTTGGGAAAGGAAACATTTTAAAAGAGATTCTGTTTAATCTTTCAACAAAGGAAACAGTCTACAAGTATCTAATATAAAACCTTGAAGCCTCAGCGGGAAAACCTAACAAGAACAGCGGGCGCACAATTTTTTGTACGAAGTAACAACATGGTTAAACAAATGTTAACAGAAACATTAGCTTTGGCTGGAATTCAAACAATTTGTACTTCAATTTAATAAAAGTTTGGGTTGGGTAGGCCGCAAATTAAATGAACCGTGTTATCATACCCCTGAAGTCTTCAGTATTTCACGAAATTGTTACATAATGATTTGGCCATCATCCTTTTTGGGAGTCCGAGTGTGACGTGGGACAAGGAATGTTTGGTCATTACTGAGTGTAGAAGCACTATCTGAGCCCGCGTTTATCTTCAGAGGCGTCAGTGGAGGCTGCGTTGCTAAGCAGCGTAACATATCTGTGACCCAGGTCACGTTCGGTCACGTTGATGTGAGGGTGTTACGCAAATTTATTGTAAAATCAGAGAATTGCATCTCTTTGAGTCTTTCGCCGCCTATTTCCCCAAAGTCGCTCTTTACCACAAAACAAAGAAATATGTTAGAGCAAACTATAGTAAAAGGGAATACGGAAAGCTCCATAACACTATTTATCAAGTCCACTTACATTTAACAGAGGTTTACTTTGTTGATTATTTTTTCTAATTTGCTGGTTTACACTGTCACAAGTCAAGAATGTGGGATATGATAGATGACTGATGTATAAACAACCTCGGCAAGATTTAGGTCTGTGTGGTTTTTCATTCGCGCCTTATTCGGAAAAGTGTGTCACCCAAATCTGTAGAGCTTTGCATGGAGAAGCCATCAAGTTGGTGCCCTTCCGAGGGGCACCAACATGGCGGCCGTAAAGTGACAGAAACATCTGTCATCGAGTTTTGCCATTGGAACGAAAGATTATTACTCTAGAGTTCCGACCCATTGAAAGTAATAATTCTTCTATTGCAAGAGCCGTTCAGTTAGCAAAAACGTGAGCGATAACTCCTCTTTTGATCTACGCGAAAGCCCCCTCGAGTCACTATTTTAATGCCACGCAACGTAAAAACTTGGAAATTCAAACGTCCTCTGTAACAAAGTGAGGAACCCTGTCGAGCTTAAATGTTGTAAAACGTCAAGTTCTTAGAAGGTCTTCTATCTGATCAAACTAAAACTTCAGACGGATTGGTTATTTTTAATCAGTTGGAAAATGATAACGTCACATGAAAACCGGTAATTTGCTTCTAATAAACCATTAGCCTACACGCAGCCTAATGCCGGAAATTTTCATGGTATTTTATTTCATTGTTTTAGACGAAAAGCATAAAACGCAAGAAAACTACAATAACACGATTTCTGCTGGAAGAGAAAGGTACGGTGTACTTTATATACGTTAGAGATAACAGCTGTGTTAGTTTAGACGGAAAGATATTATTGAAGCTCTGTCGGAGACGAAATTTTAAACAGTTGTTAACTAAGACGTGTCCATGAAATGTTGGAGTTACTGAGAAAAATCATTCAAGGCAAGAGCTTTGAGATTTGAACATTACAGCTTATTAAGGCGGATGATAGCTTTTACAACGCTTAACTTTGATTAATTATTTGATACTTCAAATCTATATCTATAAAGGAAGAAGAATATTATCAAACAAACGTCTAGTTGTTAGTGAACAAGTTGTGATCACCTTCTCCAGATAACGATTAACCAAAATTCAGGAAAACACTGTGAAAAGCGATCAAGATTAACCCATGCATTGTTTATGCATTATTGAACAACGGTTACCATGTTCAGAGCCGGGACTTTTTCATTGAAAACCTTTGGAAGAGGTCCAGAGAAACCAAAACAATTTTAAAGTTTGAAGCCGTATTAACTAATATTCATAGATAACAACGTGACCTTAAATCCCTCCTTTACAGTTGTGTAGAGGCGGAACCCCCTGCTGACCATAAGCTGACAGGAGCTATCTGCCATCCGTACAGTGCGCATGCACAAAAACCACACAAAAAGGACGTTAAGCCAGAAGTCTGTAGGTCTATTCTAGGAAATGAGCTCTTGTTCGCCACACCAGCCGAGCAGGATTGGCGTGAGAACCTGTTCGTCACCTACACCATACGTTTCCGAGGGGCAGCTGGACAAGTACCACGCATGCCCAAAACACCCAGGCAACTGCTGACCAAGTTTTGTTGGCAGCTCATCGTGCACATGTACTGTCGATTTCTCTTGCCGAAATGTGACATGACGTCATCCAGACCTCGGGCCCAGCCTATCTGCCGGGAGGCGTGCAGAGAATTTAAGAGCCACTGTCAACGGGAATGGACTCACGCGCAAAGGAAACACAAGACTGTATCTTGGAAAATTCAGCAACTCGCTGCGGGTGTAGAAGGAAGTTATTCGCTCATGTGGTGCAAGAATCTGCCCAGACGAAAAGGAGGAAATATTCCAGAATGCTACTATCCTGAAATCTTGAAAGGTAAGTAAACTATTTTCTAGGCAGGTTTGCAAAAAATAAATTAAATTTTACAAAACAGTCAAGTTAAGGAGGTGGGAGGCGCGGTGACCTCGTGGTTAGTGCGCTCGACTCCGGAGCGAGCGGTCCGGGTTTGAGCACTGGTCGGGGACATTATGTTGTGCTCTTGGGCAAGACACGCTTTACTCTCACAGTACCTCTCTTCACCCAGGTGTATAAATGGGTACCGGCGAATTTAATGCTGGGGGGTACCCCTGCGATGGACTAGCATCTCATCCAGGGGGGAGTAGAAATACTCCTGGTCGCTTCATGGTACTGAAACCGGGATAAGCTCCGGCCTGAGAAGCCACTTGGCTCAGAATGTAAGGAAAACTGGAAGCTAACACAAACTAGCAATTCCTAAAATGCAACCTGTGAGATGAATTTAAGCAACTTCTTCCGTGTTGGACTGGAGTGAAATTCTTTCTTAAAACCAAAAGGTGCTTCCAAATTTTTGCATGAGCATTGCAAAGTTTTGGAGGAAGTTTGAATTCAAGCGAAGGATGTCATGTTATTTATTTCACTAGCAAGCCTTGCACATAAATAAAGGATTATTTCTGCGTCTGATAGCCCAAAAACGTACGTGTTTGTCCAGGGCCGATCAAAACGGGCACGAAACATATGGCAGAATTTGAAGAAAAGAACGTAAAATTAGACAGAGTCGAGAGGCTGACTCAATATGCAGTACAAGGAATACGGTGGATTCCGGCATATTGAAGCCAATTTCACATCTGTCACTTTTTTTTTTTACTTAAAGCTGTCGCTAGGTTCCCTGTATTGTTCATTTATTTTTCCCGCCGTTTAGTTCCCGCGTTTAAGTCACGTGATCTTTTCGAGTGTGCATGTAATGGCGAACGTCGGCAAACGTTGTAGTTGTGTATGCGATTCACTCGAAGTAACGACGGATAAGACGGATAAGACAGATAAAGACGCGGACGATTGATGGAATTATGTTCAAGCAAACAGGAGCGTCTTATTGGAGTGTTAGTCGAATTAAAGTCAGTGAACTAGAGTGAATCTTGCCTATTGAAACCGAGGGAATTGGAAATTGGCCCTTACAAAAGTCTTAATTCTATTCATTTAACTTCCCTGTCCTTCACTCTTTATCCTGCAGAAAAATCAGAAGATCCCCCTCCAATAACAGGTAAGTCAAGTTGCCTTATGAAATCCTCTGAACCGCGTACCACGCTCAATCTACTCAAATCTGGTTCTAGGACTGAATTGCTGTCATTCAAGGACCAATAGAAGATTTTCCAAAAACGTATATTATCGCTTTGGTTGAACAGGCTCAGTGAGTTTCAAAAACAAAGGTCTCTAATGCCAATCACAAAGGTTGCAATCGGTGATTTTACCAAACTCCTTATGAGTAAATATTGTTCACCCAATTTATATACGTGTCTCTTATTTCTTTATTTCCTTAATGACTTTCTAGAAGTCTGTAAATCTCGACTTCTCATATATCTGAATATCTCAAGTTTTCAAAATCCTATAAACTCGCTAAATGAAAAACAGACTATTTAATATCAATTCAACAGATAACTGTTTCCATAGCGACGGTCAGTCATACCGTGGAAATGTATCCGTGACGCAGTCAGGTTACACGTGCCAGTCCTGGACTTCCCAGTGTCCTCATCGGCACCACAGAACACCATATAACTTCCCTGAACTGAACAATGCAGGCAATGCATGCCGGAACCCTGGCGGTCAAGCCCCTCACGGTCCTTGGTGCTACACAACCAATCGAAAACAAAGATGGGAGTACTGCCGAGTGGAAAAGTGTGAGGCACGCAAAGAAAGCGAAGGTTTGTTTACGGAGAATGTTGGTGGTTTAGGCATATACGACTTGGCATGTCGATGCCGTCAACGAAACGAATAGCTGGGGACGACAGTAAGCACAAACTTCGTCCCACTTAAGAAAGGGCTGCATGACCCACTATCAATCAGTCTCTAAGCTTAGCAGTGCCATAATGGCACTTATGAGAAGAAGGAAAGTTTTAAAGCACGGCTTAACCTAATTCGCTTGTCTCTTATCTTTCACAGAATAGACCATGAATAATTGCATATCCTCCGTCAAGAAGCTGGACATTGGATCCATCGCCGGCACCCAAACTAACAACGCTGACCATCACCGACAATGGCTCCCTCCCACCTCCTCCCCTCCAAAAATATTCACTGTGACCAGCCAAAGATGTAAATAAAAGTGCTATCAGTTAACAATATTTGTGGCCTTATTTCTCGATCCAGACACTTCTTTCTCAAAATACCCACTTATCACTCACGTCTGATTAAATTTAGCGTTATTTTTTAGTAGCCAAAACCTCTATTAAGAACTCTTGTTATAAACTGAATCAGCCGATTGAAAATGTATGTAGAAGTCATTTTGCTAAGCCTTGCATTGAATGCTGATCTAGCTTTAATGCTGCGGCCATATGATGTCATAGTAGCAAGGCTCGTTAATCAAACCTCGTTCCCAGGGAACAAAGTCGTCGTTGAGCGGGAAGCCTGAACCATACTTTGATCGGTCTCGTCACGATTCTCGCCGAGAAAGCAGAACTAAGACGAGTAATGATAAAAGTTATTCAGTGGTAAAGGAGTTGTTATTTCTTACTCAAGTTCTGCCCGTGCCTAAGAAGTTGATGTACGACTTTTTCAGATATCTTGACTCAAACCCGTAAATTAAAGTGACGTCACTGTTTTGCCTGCATCACGAGAACAGAAACTAGGCCTGGGAATTGCAAAAGATCTTTTAGGTTCTTTTTTTCACTCAAGTGTTTGCAGGCGTGGTGGTTTAATGGTCAGCATGCTCAACCGTGATGTGCTCTTGAGCAGTACCGGTGAATTTAATGTTGGGTGTAACCCTGTGATGGACTAGCATCTCATCCATGAGCGAGTTGAAATACTCCTAGTCGCTTAGTGCTACAGGACCCGGAATAAGGCCCGGCTGTACGTGTTATATGGCCCAACGCAGAGTTTGCATTACCTTTTCAGGTAATTAATTTGATATTTTGGTTCTCCTACTTTGCAGGCAGAACAACTTTCTGCTAAAAAATGCCACGAGCATAGGCCAAACACGAGGGTGCATTGCACTGTCATATCCCATTATAGAACTAATATAACAAGGAAAATATGTAGAAGAAATACGATCGGTTTTTGTTTGAAGATAATTCTACTCATTTTTCAGAACGGACTCGTCGACATCCGGGCCTATTTAGAAAGCCTATTTAGAAAACCGAATGATTTACTTGATCCCAATGCTCTAGCCTTAATATTTATCAACCAAAGAGGTATACCGGAAACATAAAAGTCGTGAAATAAGATTTATCTATCGGTAACACATTTAGTGTTCAAAAGTTTGATCGTGACTAATATGAAAGTGAAAGGCATTCCACGAATGGAATTCAAACTACCTTAGATCTATTTTAGAGATGGGAAAGTACCTTCCTATTGTATTCCAAGAAAACACGTGTTGAAAAGCGTGACCACACCGGTCACGCTACCGAACTAGTCAAAAGGGAAAGCA
Organism: Orbicella faveolata; assembly: GCF_042242905.1. Lineage (NCBI taxonomy): Eukaryota > Metazoa > Cnidaria > Anthozoa > Scleractinia > Merulinidae > Orbicella > Orbicella faveolata. Next base: position 6,905,895 of record NW_028301558.1, on the reverse strand, counting down.
AGATGGAAGGCCAGCGTCGCAAGACGATCATTTTGTTAGCGGTGAAAACATGTTTGGTAATCCTTTCAGTGATGAGCTGCAAAGGACATCAAGGTACACCGATTGACAACAGTGGTATTGTAAAACGTTTGACAATTTCATCTGTTTTAGTTTGTGATCGGACGACTTCATATGATTTTCCATGTGTCGTTATACGGACGCCGGAAGTGGAACAGAAAGCGAAAATGCACTTTGTTAAGCATTTCATATCATTGCTTTTGTACTAGGTTTTGAAAGATGAGGATAGCTCTGTAGAATTTCCCTACCAAGGTTAAAATCAAATTTAACATATGTTTATGACGCGATAAAGTTTTAGATCTGGAAACAGCAAAATTATGCAGATTAAAGGAGGAACTGTGTAAATCGCCGAATGCCTACTCGTTGAAAAGTAGGATCTAGTCAAAACAATGAGCGGATCATGGTTTAAACAAAACGTCAACCCTTCTCCCACCCCCAACGGTGCGAGGCGGTGCAGCTCAGTTTCGTTTGAAACTGGATCTTAACTACAGGATTTTTTACTTTACTTACGCTTAGGTGATGAATACATCCAAGATGGCATTATATTTACTTCACAGTACAAACAGAGGTTAGATCTTTCACTTCCTAGATAGGGCTATCATTTCCACTCTTTGTTAGCCTGGAAGGCACAATCAAGTATATATTGTTAATATCAGAAGACCAGCGTTCTACTTGATGATTCGATAGATACGTGTCCTAGCTCTGTCTTATAATTCTTATTTTCTTTAACTATTTTCTCACAGCAACAACACATGTGTTCCTGCCCACCCTCCTCCCTTTATGGATAAGTCAAAATGCCAACCATACTTCAAGACCGAAAACGGATACTGCTCCAAAACACTGGGAAGACGGCTGGTGTTTGGCTCAATCGCCAACCAAAAAGAAAAAGAACAAAGGCTCGTGGACTTTGCCATGGCAAAGGCTGCACTGCGAGTGTTTCAGGAGTTCGAAATTTCTAAATCCTGTATCAGAGCAGTGGATCATATCTACTGCAACCACTACTTTCCGGAGTGTGACAACACCTCGGCAACACTCCTACCGCGGCCAGTATGCAGGGAAGCCTGCGAAGTTTTGGTCCTGCGGTATTGCAAAACAGAATGGTCCAAGGCTCAAGAACTGAATAAGATGCTGTCAGCTTCACAGTTTCGAAGCCAAGTGAAGCATTTTGATCTGATCAACTGCACCGAGCTACCAGGACAAGAAGGGGGTAACATCCCCGAGTGCTATTATCCCAAGCAATTCATGGAAGGTAAAGTCCAATCGTTTAAATAGCAGAATTTGCTTTCGGCAATAATAGTGTGGTTAAAAACATTTGGCTCTAGCAAGAGCAAGGGGACGCTTAGCATTTGTGCCAGCCTTTGGTTTTCTGTTTTGTATACCTTTAACTGGGGGGTCTAGCTTGTGAGGTTAGCAGATTATTCGGTTAAGCTCAGAATTGAGAGACACGTACGTCTTGTACAGCTCATTTGTCCGAGTTGTTGTTCTATATTATGTTCTTGGGAAAGACATCTTGCACTCGCGCAATGATAAAATGCCGAGGTAACTTGCAAAAATGGGGTAGCACCCATCCAGGGGAGAGTAGTAACCGCTATAGTCAATTCATGCTACTTAATGCTGCAAAATCAAGGGTAACTGGTATCAAAGGACATGCACAATCCAGTGAGCCATTCAAAATTCAACCAATTCATGCGGCCATCGCAAAGCGCGGGAAAACGTGCGCGGTTGAGTCACGATTGGCTTTGGTTTTACTTTTCGATGACAGGAGACGCGACTTTTTTAGCCAATCGCTTGGCGCGTAGTAATGCAAAACCAAAATAAATGCGAATTACTTTCGACGCTCAAGTGAACACTGCTCTTATGTTTGTGTAACGTTTTCTTTCTGCCTTAATTTGTTACAGCACCATCAGGAGTTGATGAAAGAAAGCGAATCGCCACTGGTGAGTACTGACAAGTCAAGCTCTAAAAACCTATCATATACAAATCTATGTCAATCTACGTTAATTAGTACATACCGCTGACATTGTCTGTCATTAATTCAACAGAAGCTTGTTTCTATGGCGACGGACAGTTGTATCGCGGAAACGTGTCTGAAACACTGTCAGGTTACACGTGTCAAGCCTGGACTTCCCAGTGTCCTCACCGACACCACAGAACACCAGACAACTTCCCTGAACTGAAAAATGCCGGTAATGCATGCCGGAACCCTGGTGGTCAGGCCCCTCACGGTCCTTGGTGCTACACTAAAGATCGCAGGGTACGATGGGAGTACTGTTCCATTGAGGAGTGCAATGACCTCGCTAAATATTTAAGGTGACCGTGTCCGAGGTGCAGAGAAAAAATTAGGACTTGTAAAACTTTTTTCAGATTTAATATTCTGCAGTATCATTGAGTATCATTGACGCACTCTTGTATGAAGTTAAGTCGTCGGTTGATCACGGCAAATAAATGTTCAATGTTCTAACTGCAAATCACTAGCGTTATGTCACAGATATCAGAGTGAAAACAAGTTCATTATTATTAACTTCAAAGCTGCAGTCAGAAACCTAAGCAAAAAAAAAAAAGAAGAAAGAAAAACCACAAGAATATCACTGCCTTGCGTCACCCATTAGAATTGTCACAAACACGCACTAAACTGAAGCATGATTGAAAAACCTTACTCTGGTTTAAAAATGTAAAAATGTTAGTAAAAATTCTTTTTGTAAAAGTCCCAACGTTTCGGCTAAAACTTCAGCCTTCATTTGGGGAAAGTGACGAGGAATTTGTTGAAAAGGCACGTTTTTATACTATGCAAATCGGCAAATCGAAGCTAATTATGTTCTGTCCCTTAGGGCTAAATTTAAAAATTCGTGCGGCAAATACCGATTTGCATAGTATAAGAACGTGCCTTTTCAACAAATTCCTTGTCACTTTCCCCTGATGAAGGCTGAAGTTTTAGCCGAAACGTTGGGACTTTTACAAAAAGAATTTTTACTAACATTTTTACATTTTTAAACCAGAGTAACGTTTTTCAATCATGAATCAACCACCTGGTTACAGGACCATTTTTAAACTGAAGCATGTCAGACCAAAACGGCCAATCCTATACCCTACTTTAAAAAAAAGTCTCCAAAACCACCTCAAATCTCGCCCCTCCCTCCCTCTCTTCCTCTCTCCCTCGCCCCCTATCTCTCCGACCCCATTCCTCCCTCCCCCGTTTGACCAAAACCATTCCGTTTAGCGCGGTGCATACTATTATAGGTTACAGAGACAAATCATTAAGTGCACGCTTGTGAGATTTGGAATATGGCAGGCCTCAAAAATGTTTTTTTTTTTTTTTTTTGATTAATCGTATCTATAACAAAATTCTCGATCGTGATTGATTCTCCGCGCGCGATCACGTGGGTGTCCAATTACAGGTATCCAATTTGAACTTTTTGTAATTGGATGCCTGTAATTGGATACCCACGTGATTCGCAAGTATATTACCCGCGCTTTCCAAAACTTATGAAAAGTGCTACAGACGTGTTCGCTCAAAAGAATTTCTCAAAAGACATTTTGAATTTCGAAATTTGTTATAGATACGATCAATTAGTAATTGGACCTCGTGTCGTACTATTCAGGAAGAAATCATGTTCGTAACTTCAAATCGGCCTCGCGCGATTTCTCCCTGAACTGTACTCCAGTAGTCCAATTACTATTACTAATTACAATTACATACAATTATATACCAATAAATAACATGCTTATAGCAATACTTTAAGGTGCCCTGCAATAGCACTGAAACATTCTTTTAGTTCATGATCAATTTGATATGGAATTTTGAGAAGTTTAGATTGTACCGTTTTAAAGCCCGTTTTAAAATTCTGTTTGAAGTTAAGTGCCAACCTTGACCAAACTTGAACAATTTTCATACAGCGTCCTTCCAGATTTTAAAAAATTCTCGAAAACCGCAGTAGTGGCATTTTAAAAGGGCGGGAGTCTTGCTAAATAAACAAATAAATACATAAGGTAGGTAAATATCTCACATTCTTTCGTTAATATCGTTGATAATGATGATGAATTATTCTTAAGCTTTATAACAAACAAGAAGAACTCTGAACTTCTAAGACCGCAATTATTAAAAAAAAAAATTCTCAAATTTTGAACATATTCTGCTACGGTCCTAGAATTTCGCTGTCGTTTTCCTTTGTTTCAAAAATGTTATTTATGGAGCCTTCATTCCATTTTAACTCCTGGAAGTTTGATTGTGTTTTTCGCAAGTCAAGAAGTTGGTAGACATTAATTCACTCTCCCCCCTCTCGAAAGGGAGGAAGTCCAAGATCTTTCTGCTCTCAGTTACGACAACTGGAAAGGCGCAGCGTTTAAAGCAATAAGGATATAGCCATTAAGCATAATTATTTGACAATTTGGCGGAACCAAAGTTATTTTTGGAAAGCTATCTGAAACTATCCACGCCGCAGTCTGGGCGCCAAACCAAAATGCTGCTGAAGCGGAAGCTCTGAGATTTCAGAGGTTTCCGGAAACAAATTTCATTATTTCGATGACGTAATACCCGGCTGGGTACTCCCAGAGAAATTGGATGGGGATGTGCGGCCCGCTTTCCAAAACCCTTACCCTTTTTTTGACCAAAATCAGTGATTTTTCCTACCCTATTTATGACCTGACCAAAAATTCGGTACCCTATTTATGGCCATTGCGGCTAGCACCGTAGCCCTAAACATTATTTATGAAGAGCTTTAGTTGTTGATAGTCGTATCGATAATGATGAAAAATTAGCTTCTTCTCAAAATATACCCAATTCAAGACTAGCGTGCAAACCCCATACCCTATTTATGGATAATATGGCCAGAATCGATACCCTATTTATGACCAAAAAGGCTAAAAAACCATAACCTTTGGAGCCGCACATAACTATTTAGCCCATATAAGGAAGTACCTCCCCCACCTAGCCCCGGGCCGTAATGATACTTTCAGTGCTAGAAAGGAAAAGAAAACAGAGATCATAGCAGAGGTTTAAGGTGTGCCAACAGATCTTAGAGCTTTTTCATAACCAAAGAGGAGTCGAGATGAGGCCCAGCCTGAGAAATAACTAAGCCCACCCTGATTAAGATTAGTGCCACGAGATACCCCCTGCCCTCCGGCCCCCGTTATTGTGCGGCGCTTGTCAATGTAAATAGACCGCCATTGATAACTTGTTAATTGATAACATAAATAACTTGTTCCAGCTGTAAAATGTAACTTTATATCAACATTGTACTCCGAGTTGATAATTCGTTAAGCGTTAGAACAACAGATTCTTTGAAAAAGCGAAAGGTTAAGAATGATCCAGTCGAGTGTCAGACAAGAATCTTTATTTGTATGTAGTTCATATTATTGCAAGCATCACTCAAGAACCTGACGAAAGAGGTGGTATAAGTAGATTGTGCAATTGCTATTTTATATCTGATAGAAATTCCGTTTGGTAAACAAGGCCTTGATCATTATCTTTTTTTTTTTCTCGCAAAAGGAAATTGCATATTCAAATATGACTTCTGCCCAGCATTTCCATCCTTGTATATAAGAATTGAAACAATACTATGTAGCACATACTTTTTAAACTCCAATAGACAATCTAGATAAAAATAGGAGAGTCAGCAGTGACGTGTCATGTGTGTCAGGGAAGTGAGACGACTAAACACAGACTTGATAATAAAAGTAAACATGATTTAACCAGTCACGACATTAACAGTTTAGTCATAGGTGAAATAGAATATAAAGTTAGTTACACAGTGAGTTACTTTTCGAAACAGCGAGCTCTTTTAACACCACGTATGGAAAAGACAATAGTGAAGGAGAAGATATGGTGATGTTTATATCTACCGTAATTAATTTCTCAAGAGGCTTAAGCGCCGCAATCCGATAGTGTCGGAAACCTTCTGGAAAAGGGTGTGATCATATGTGGCGAGGTCACTGCGGTGAGGTCTCACGGAAATTCAAATATTTCTATCGCGTTTTGTTTAATCCTTGGTTGCGAAACAGAAACACACAAAATGGTTGATCAGCGATTCAGAGCTCTGTCTTCGTGTTTGGTGATTGCGTCGCTCGTGGTGATAGTAACAGCACAAAACAATGTTGCGGAGAAAGGTTAGTAAGAGTTGTGGGTGAACTTCATTTGTTTAATGGTCGATTCAGTCTCACAAATCTATGAACGACACCGACGCTGAGCTCACATCGATGAAATGTCAAACACGCAGGGCAATTTCAAGTTAGATGCGTTTGAAAATGACACCTTTCTTCGATAATTAAAAAAGACTAGTCATAGATGCAAAACGTTTAGGAATAACAAAGCACTTATAACTGTATCGTGGATTTCGAGTCCGCGGGAGGGGGGAGAGGATGGTTCACGCTCTAACTTCCAAATTCCCCGCCCGTGCTTCCACTAACTCTCGATAATTCCTTTTCTTGTTTCCAGGCCAAAATATTACTTCTTCCCTTGTCTAATGTATGTAGTTAAATTTTATTGCCTACTGCATTTATTCAGAGATAATTTTGGATAAAATGTAAGGGGGGAAAGAGTGTTATCTAGAATTCTAGAGCACAGCATGGAAGACGAGTTAAGCTTTCCGCCGTTCAGCCTCACCCACCCCCTCCCCCCCCCCCCCATCACCACTTTATTAGGAATTTCGCACTTTATAGTGGGCTCCCTAATCCCTTGATTACAACTTGTAATTATTTTAAAAGCTTGTTATCCTGGAATTATCAAGCCAACTGAGCCAGTAGATTTACTTCAACTGCAAGAAACTATTTAAAAAGGACAAAACAGTATCGAACAATATTTCGCTTTATGTCCTTCAACCCCCGCATCAATCAAACATTAATTATGGTTTTGTGGATGAAAGCGCATTGTCTTACAATTCAGCTAAAACTCTTGAGCAGTCCTATTTTCTTGGCTAAACGAAGTTTATAAGTCAGTAAATAAAATGCTATTTCAGATTAAATCTGTGGATAGAACCCTCAGGCTTAAACTCACCTTCGTACCAGACATTTCTTACGCGTCGACCAACGCTAGTAATTTATTCTGATCAGTACGACAGCTGAGAGGATTTCCGTACCTGAGAAAAACCTTTTGAATCATTCCCAGTCATGCCTCGATGTAGTTTTGCCTTTCGATTCCACTGGCAACGGTTTTGTTCTTGTTCCTCGCAGATTTCGTAAGAATTCTCCAGTCTGTCGTTGTGTTTCAGGGATTTATCTCAGCATTTTCAGGAGGTTAATTATTTTTCCTACAGCTTAATGAAACCGCAAATTATTATTAGTCCGGAAATGATCCGCCAATGAGACCTCTGCCCGGAAACCAGTTGTCCCCGAAACAGCCTGCAAAGAATCCCCGCTCAACAAAAATGTCGAGAAAGCACGTAGCATCCAACCTGTGCTGTAGCTGGAAAATTACTTTAAAATCCATTCTTATTCACTTGGATGTGCATTATTTCATTAGAAACATTATTTCATTTCAACGTAAATTATTTGACAAAAAATTCGTATCTGTTAGGCTGCCTGACATCAGACTTGTTAAAATCTAGAGTTGACCAAGAGGCGTCTATTGTCTAAAAATATAGCAGCACGTTTGGAAGGCATTTGACCAATCACTATGATCCCTTTGCTGCGATGAAAACCTCCAAAACTTACGACCCTCTTCATACAGTCCAACCTTTCCTTATGGACGCCGTTTATTACGGACAGTTGACTTCGTCCCAGAGAAATCAGTTTTCATATAATCTCTACCACATTAGAGCGGTTTTCAATTGAGTATCGTAAACCAAAACCAAAGTGTACTATGGCCAATCACAAATTACACAGACTATCCATCAGACCAGTCAAAATTCAATATGAAGCCGATTACTACTTAATACTCATAGATTAATACTGCAGAACCAAAGCAAATGCAAATTTCTTTCAGCACTAAGGTGAAAACCCCTCTAGTTTCAAAAGCTCGGGCTCGGATTTTGTGGCAACCAAAGTTATACCATTTTTGGTTCATATCAGTTGGTACAGTTCCCATGCACTTCAGTTGTGAAATACATAGAGCTGAATAGAGGAAAGGGATGACACTCTAATCAGAAGATTCTTTTATCTTGATTTTCCACAGATGTCCATGTGAACGATACTTTGCAGATCAATAATAACACAAAGACAGGAAACGAAACAAGGTTAGTAAAACTTAAGCCTGGGTAACCCTCAGCGTTTTCTTCTTCAACAGAACTATCTTCAATAATACGTTCTTGCAAACACACGAACAATAAACAAGAAGTTCTCTGCTGTGCATCCAGGAATCACTTCTTGACCGAGACAATACTAATTCTCTTATCTGCACCTGACTTTAACAAACTTTATGTGTTCCTTCGCTCCACAGCAGTAACACTTGTGTCCCAGCTCATCCCAGTCCCTCGCTACAAGCTATTTGTAAGCCGTACGTGTATGAAGAGAAGGGAGTGTGTTCAAGTATAATTGGGAAGCGCCTTATTTACGGCTCGATTTATTACCAAGGAATCATGGAAAAACGGCTGGTCAACTTTAATATGGCAAAGGCTTATGTACTTTCTAAAGAAGACATCTCCAGCAAATGTCTTCAAACTGTGGAACATGTTTACTGCAACCACTACTTTAAAAGATGCGACAATGTCTCCTCGAAAATTCTTCCAGTACCGGTCTGTAGGGAAGCCTGCGAGGTTATGGTCCAGCAGCATTGCAAAGAGGAGTACCGCAGGGCTGATGAACTAAACAAGGCCGTGAAAGGGTATAGGGCTTTGCCTAACCAGTGGGCCTTTGACTTGATTAACTGCACAACGCTACCTAGAAGAAACGGGGGTACTATCCCCGAGTGTTATTATCCAAGAGAACTCGAAGGTGCCTAGTTTTTAAATAGTTTACAATATAAGCCGATAAATAGCGGATTAGCTAGTGTCTTAAGGATTATGTTTAACTTGAAAATATTGAGTCTCACCGGCGGAGCTTTGACACTAATATGTGGAACAATCTCAGGTATCTTTTACACTTTACAATTGCAACTAGTGTATTTTTATTAAAGTCGTTACCATTTTGAACATAGCTATATGTGACAAGTGAATTTTGTTAAAATTCCTGTGTAAAACGGGATCATCTCTAATTTTAAACGCCCCTAATGTGATTTTTTTATCTACCTTATCTAAAGCCATGGGTATTGACCATGTTAGCTGAAGAACCGGGAACGAGGGGAGGATAGTGAGGCAAGAGTAGCGGTGGGAGCGTGGGGGTGGGGGTGGCTCGCTGGTTGACTTGCTCGTAGGGTCTATGGAAATAGGGCCAATCATTGGAGTCTTGACTGAAATGGAAACATTTACGTTATTTTTTTGAAGGTAATCCATTTGTGTGTCTTTCCAGAATACTTTTACGACTTTCAATCTGAACTTACGAATCACTGTAAAAATATTTTCCTTTTTTTTCTTTGTTCTTGCTGTAGAGAACATAAACAAAGACGACTTCAGCGGTAAGCAGAAGCTGTTTGAGATTGACACCCTTTTAAACCTTTAAACGTTTTAAAATAACCATTTACAATAACGTTGAAATTCTTTATCCCTGTCTTAACAGACTTGTGTTCTTATGACAACGGTCAGTCATACCGCGGAAATATATCAGTGACGCAGTCAGGTTACACGTGCCAGTCCTGGACTTCCCAGTGTCCTCATCGGCACCACAGAACACCAGACAACTTCCCTGAACTGAACAATGCCGCCAATGCATGCCGGAATCCTGGTGGTCAGGCCCCCCGCGGCCCATGGTGCTACACAACAAATGCTTCAGTGCGATGGGAATATTGTAACATCTCAATTTGTCCTCCAGGTAAGGTTAAAGTCTCCATCGTGATCAACTCGACATCTCTTGTATTTCAGAGAGTACGGCTGAAACAACGTTTTGTTCATTTTATTGTTAATGTTAAATCAATTATGATATGTTACTTAGTTTACATGACATCCAAAATTACTTTTTGTCTGGTGCTTGACTCGGCTTCCTGCATTCTGTATGCTAATGATAATTTTCTTCGGTTTATTTTCAGAAAATGCAACGATGTCGGATTGGAGTCCTTTCACCACGTGTTCAGCATCATGTGGGGCTGGGCTCAAAACACGCTATCGTGCTTGTAACAGATCGCGTTTTGGGGGAAAAGATTGCTCAGCGCTTGGCCCGCTCTCTGAAGAGCAACCATGCAATATTCATGACTGCAACGGTGAGCTATTGCTTTCTTGACCTGGAGTTCGCACAGGTTAAATCATAAGTAATGCTGTAGCTGCCTCCTCCACAGGCTTTTCTCATTTTTCTTTTTTCTCAGCGCATAGCGCGATTGGGAGACTGGGAGTCAGGAAGAAGGCGCGAAAGGGAGCTGGTAGCGAGTAAGGAGCTCGAGCAGGGAGCGATGGGATGATTCCCTGCGCCCCTCCCCACTAGTTAATTTCTATATTTTTACTATCGCGAGGGTGACTGGGAACGAGGCAGATACTGTAGAGTCATATAGAAGGAAAAGCGAACAGACATGCCTAAATTATAACCCTATTTCCAATCCGTTTTACGGGAAAATGGTTAGATTTTAGCAATCATCCTGGTCTCTGTAGTATAGAAGTATCAAAATATACTAGGTCTTGGTATGTTTGAGAGATCAACCTGAAAATAAACGTCATACGGAGTGAAATGGAGTGTTTTCACATGACGTCACGGCCGACGACAGCCATATTGCACCAATTTGGGGTCCCAAAACAATAAAATGGTGACCATGTTGGCGTCTCAAACTAATCTTGTGGGACCTGACCTCTTTCCTATCTACATATTTTCTTTTGTTCAATAAATTTGCATGGGTGCTAGCCACGTAACTGGACACTCTCTTTAGCCATAGACAACCATGCCCTCTTGACTTTGGTCAGGCTTAACTTGGACAACTACCAAATCTCTTCCCAGTCAATTAGTGCCTTGGGCAAGACTTGTTACGAGAATGGAGTTTTACACAGAGCCTGACCATTGCATCATATTGTGTTTGCTTAAAACAACTTGCTATTGAACTGATTTTTTTCAGGAACTGTTGAAAACGATCCCAAAGGTAATGATACTTTTTTGCTGGCTTGCTTTACTAGGAGTTCGTACAGGTTTGATACTAAGTAATGCTTTAGAGTCCCATAGCAGGAATGGCGAACAGACATTAATTTATGACCCCATTTTGCAAACGTTGTACGGAGAAAGGGTTTGATTTTTGAAATTACACTAGTCCCCATAATTTAAAAGTGTCAGAAGATACTTTGTCCGGCTTGCTATATCAGTGAGACCAGCCTCAAAATAAAGGTTTTCCGAAGAGAGCTGCCCGTAGACCGCCATGCTGGGGTAAACGCTGGGTTACGAAAATAACGTTTCCTTAACAAATCTTGATCATTGCGTCTTATTTTGTTTGCTTATTGTGACTTACTATTGCACTTGTTTCTCCCTATTGTATCTGTTTCAGGAACTGTTGAAAAGTCGCCTAAAGGTAACAATACTTTCTTTACAGCCATTATCAGTAACTGCGGCTTGTTTTTATATCGTAATTTTCGCAAAGATCCCTTATTGCACAGGTACAGGCCCGTTACTCGGAATGTCAGATATTTTTATATCGTTAACCCCTTCCCTTAACTGTAATTACCGCGGCGGTCTCTTGTTTTCTCGGGAAATATCTTGTCTCCGCAACCAAAAACAAGTAAATTAGCGGCCAAAAGGGATCCCTGTTTTAACTAGGGGTGGTTTTGACAATTTTTGAAAAGGGTCATCTGAAAACTCTCGCGCGGGCTGTTTCCAAAAGTAAAACGTTTTGCGGAAAGATTTGCCCAGAGGGTTAGCATGGAAGGTTGAGGCTTGAGGTGTTGGGCTACTGACAGACAATATATCGTCTTCTGTGGTGTAACATGACGTCTAGGTATCTTGATGTATTTTCCTTGGCTTTCCCGGTTAGGCTAATAGGTTATTGTCCTTTTCCAACGCTTTATGCTTTATTTTTCATGAATAACCCGTTTCTTTCCGTGATTTTGTGTTATTTTAGGGCTGATTTTTATGGAGATAATCATAGTTTCAGCCGTCGGATCAGTGTTTCTCATCGTTGCAGTAGCACTGGCTGCAATATTATTCAAGAAACACAGTAAGTAAAGGCCCTGTTACGTCGGGTTCACTATTCTCAGCTAGCTGTTCAAAATTTTAATGTGACTATATTTTTTTTTTTTCAGGGGCAGGGCGTAAGCCAAATATCCCGGATGACGCAGATGAAAAAGAAATAACACCATATGCAACAGTCTGTTTCAGCGGGGTTTTCCCGCCAAATACCGAAAATAATAGTTATGGTTTCCCAGGCATGTATGAGAATCCGCTGAAAACCTTGCCTTTCCAACTAAGGTCACCCTTAGGTGAAAGAGCCGCAGGTAGAGGAGGGCTGCGAAACTCGCCGTACGAAAATATCGACCCCCTTGGAAGGCCATCTGCGAATCCTCTCGAGTATCTGTTCTATAAACCTCGTTATGAAAACGAAACAGTTGATGATGAAACTCGTGACGTAGTTATGATAAGGCCTGGGTACGACAAGCTGACGCACGCCACTAGGAAAAAAAGGCGGGAAAATAGTGCCGCAAATCTCGGTCGTCGTTTGCCATGCGGAATGATAGACACACACAGTCTGTCTGTTTATGACTCGCTCATCCGGGAAATAGACCTAAGGTGTAAAAGCCGTAGAGGAGATATCACCGACAGCGAGGGTGAAGACAACATGAACATTCACACAATACTGGAAGTGCCCTCTAGCGACGAGTACAGTCCAGCATGTTCGATGGACAGAAAGAAAAATCAAGAGAACTCGTTGGCAGACATTGAACTTGGATGTACTGGAAATGATTTGAAGATATCCGGGGTACAAGGCAAAGTGAAACCATCAACTTTTAAGCAGACCGCTGGTAACCCGTCGCAGCGTTCTCAAGCTGCTTTTAAAATGGAAGATCAAACTGGTTTGTTTGAGTTTTATAGCAGTGATCGAACAGAAGACGCTGAACACGAACAAAGAGAGGACGAGGAAATGCACATGGCAAGGCCGGATGAATCATTTAGACCCAGCACGACCGCTGCAAACAGATCCTCTTCTCACTGTTCAATCAGGGAAACCTCAATCCCGAGGGCTTCTTCCTTTAAATATGGAAGCGATAAGGGCTCGATGACGCTCTGAAAGCTGTTAAGCATGGCGCTAAAAGAATACGTCGTCGCCCATTTCATGTAATCATTAACGGACGAAATACACCAATTCGGAAAACTCCGGGAATCCATTCTAATGTAGAGCTACGCATTTGGCTAATTATCAGTGCATACTCGCTTCAAGGTCGTTGCCATGGTTATCTCCATAAACTTCAAACGAGGAAGAGCCTGGACACCATCAAGGTGCGCTTTAATGCCCAGGTTCATTTGATCAATTACAAAACAACCTTTTTGAGATGTGTCGTAAACCATGACGCCTACTCATGCAAGTGAATTGTTTTGTTCAGTTACAATAAGAAATAAGGATCAAGCCTATCGTACAGTATTCAGTTCAGTTGGTGGCGGCAGGCGAATAAGAAATTCCGGTCTCCGAGACACGAATTAGCCCGCAATTTTCCTTCGACGCTGCGCTGTTAGCCTTGTTAGGGAAAGACTGTAAACTTTAGGATTGTTTCAAAGGAGATGTGCCATGAAACGACACTTGAATTCTTAGTTGATATGATAAGATTACAAAGCCGAGGCCGCTGGGTCACAAGGGGGAAGATGAGGTAGGATAGATGATAGTTGAAATGTTTGTGACAAGCTGATCTACAGAGTTAAAGTAAACATAATACTTAGTGTTCATTTGCTTAGAGAAAAAGAGAGAGAACATTGCTGAATGTTTAATGTGCATCTGTAATTCAGAACAGCAGTCGTCGTATTGTCATAACTCCTGCTGAAATTTTCCAGGCCCATATAAACAGATCCACCAAAAGAACTAAAAAAGCACGGGTGAAGATCCCCGGGGCGGGCTCCCATATAGAATGGAGGGCGGTGCTCGTGGTACCTTTTTAATGGTTAAAAAAAAGGCGGTTTTGGTGCCTCTTAGGATGTTCAGCCTCACAAGGTCCACAGTGGGAACTTTTACAGTAACTTTTAGGGTATTGAGCCAAAAACATATGACGGGAAATAATGTGTTGTTTTAGAATTGGTTCCTTTTAGGGGTAAAAGATATTTCAAGCCACGCCCACAAAACAGAATCTTGGTACCTCTTAGGGGTTCTTTTCAAAATTTCCAACGAGCACCCCCGTCCTTTATATAGGGGAGTCTCCAACCCCCGGGGGGGTCTAGACATGTCGACGATATTTGATGTATACATAACATGACTTAGAATTTATCTCTACAGATTATTTTTCCATGATAATTTTGGTTCAACAAAAAGATTAATATCAATTATATTAATTTATTTGCAATGAATACACAAGTGTATTAAAATTGCTATAATCAGTGCAATATTTGCATTCTCAGCATATCTTATGTTAAAAGGTTTTCGGACAATATATTCGTTGTACATTTCTTTTTTTAGCTCATGTTTTCAATTGACAACATATTTTTACACGCAATTTCCTCAGAAAGAAAGTGAAAAAAATGCCCCTAGCGTGGAAAAAGATTGGAACTGACGAGACCGGAGCCCTGGTGAGTTAATTTAAACGACTTGAAAGTGACTAACAATCATAAATTTACATAAGTATTTAAACAAAAAACAACTTCTCATACCCAAGACTAAAACGAAGTTTCTAAAATGCAGTGATTTTCGATTGATCGTTTAACGTAATGATTCTGTAGTGTAGCAGCTCTCATAACCTGCTTTTGTTTGGTATTGTAAGCAGCTTCTATTGTTTTTGTGTCATTGTTTCAATTGTTTGGTCTTTTGTTTTTAGCTAAGGTAGCAAGCCAATCATATTGTACGTTACGAGAGCTGTTACATCACCCTAATGATTGGTTTGCTTCAGTTTAACATGTACATGTATTAACCAATCAGAGCAACCGAACTGTTTCTTCGACCAATCAGAGGCAAAGCAACTAAAATAACGCGCGTTTACCCGCGCTCTGGAGTCAGATAACGTATTTTTGTTTGCCGCGCTCTTTGATAAATCAGGCACTTCAAGCCACCCCAAGCCATGCAGCTGACGCACATAACTAATTTAGTACAACGAGATGTATTGCATACACGTCTAAGCGCAGTCTCATCTCGGTTGTATATCTAAATCAGTGGGAAAAGAGGTGGGATGATATAGGGGTGCGAATCTTGGTCAGCGCCTAAGCGAATTCAGTTTCACGACTCTTGAAAAATTGAAAAACTCTGCAAACTCACTACAAGAAACCACTGACGGTGGGAATGAACGTGTCCAGCGCCAGGAAAACGAAGGAGTTTCACATAAAAAAGGCCGGAACCGAAATGTAAATCAAGGAAAACGCCCTTCGAAATGGTACCAAATCCCATCGGAAGTATGGCCAGACAGACGTAACTAATCGATGATTAATGAGTAATCGATGGGTACATCAATGAGTAATTAACTGATTAGTCTTTGATTATTTGCGATGATCAAATAGTGTTTTACAGTAGCTGCAGAAATTCTCGCAACCTCATTAGCTAATTTTCATTGTTAGTAAGCAGACAGACGCATGAATTTATAACCTATGCGGTGTTGACGCGACGAGCGAGAGCGAACAAGTAGATAATTTGTTATCGTAAAAAAACAAATTGACGTTAGTTTTTCATGCGTCTGTCCTGTTATTGACTATGAATTTCGTCATAACATTGTCAATGTAGTCTGCGGATCTACTCGGCTATCGCCTCGTGGATCCACAGCTACTTTGACAATGTTATGACGAAATTCATGATCAATAACAGGACAGACGCATGAAAAGCTGACGTCTATTTGTTAAATCGATAACAAATCTATGTGTTGGAAACGCGGATATCAACACTAGTCGCTCTCGATCTCGTTGTAATATATTTTAATGTTCACAGCTAAATCACTCCCTGTGTCTCGAATATGGGTCATTAACTACATTGTTTGTCAATTGATAAGCCTTAGAGAAGCGCGCGTTCTGATTGGCTAATACGCTAGATCCATTTGCCCGTGGGTGGCACGCTGACCTAAGTTTGTTTATTTGTACTTTTCCTCGGCGATTTTTTTTTTTTTTTTTTCCAACGATGTACATGGAGCAGATCTTGCACTAGAAAAAAATATTAATTTCAATGCGTCGATGCTCTTGTAATTCAATTACAGCTGTTTCTGTTACTTTACGGCCGCCATGTTGGTGCCCCTCCTAGGGTTTCCATAGAAAGCTCTATAAATGTGGGTGAAACACTTCTCCGAATAACGCTCGAATGAAAAACTGCACAGACCTAAATCTTGGCGAGGTTCTTTATCAGTATCAATCATTTATCATTTCCCAGATTCTTGACTTAATTTATTGAATGGTTCCGATTTTTATTTTTGATGGCCTGGCAGGGTAAACCGGCAATTGTTTCAAATAACTATTATGGGATGTCTGGGGAGCAAATACAGACTCATTTGCCCCCTGAACATCCCACAATAGCTATTTCAAACAATATAATTCAAAATGGCCGCCATATCTCCGAAAAGGTCCATTATTTGTACAGTGGAACCTCGATTTAACGAAGTCCCAGGTATAACGAACAATATTCCTCGCACCAGTAAAAGTAAAACAGATGGAAAAGAACCCAGCTATAACGAAAACTCGTTGTAGCGAACATATTTTGGCCCTAGGATGAGGGTACTCCCTTATATTGGCTATGTAGGTATTTGCGGTCCCAAAGCTAAAGGGTGTGGTTGTTTAGCCGTTTTGGTCATAAATAGGGTATCGATTTTGGCCATTTCGTTCTCAGAGAGGATATGGTTTTTGCAATTTAGTCTTGAATTCAGTATGTTTTTTAGAAGAAGGTTCTTTTTCATCATCATCGATAAGCCTGAGGTAACTAATTATATGACAGATCTGAAACTGGGTATTGATTTAAGACAAACAATAGACTGCAAGGCTGATACTACGTGGAAAACGTTTCGAGACACCTTCTTGGGACTCGTTATGTTGGTGTCTCGAAACGTTTTTCACGTAGTATCAGCCTTGCAGTCTATTTTTTGTCTTCATACATTTTTTTGGCTAATCAGATCTCTTGTAGATCCTACGTTGGCAGCGTTTATCGTATGCGGTCCCTTGCAGTTTCTGGTTTCTCATTGATTTAAGGGTCAGGTCTTAAACAGGATATCAAATTTTTGATCAGGTCATAAACAGGGCAAGGAAAATCACAGATTTTGGTAAGAGTTTTGGGAAGCCCAGCGCACAACCCCACCTGACGTTTCTACGAGTACCCATACGCCCCCTCCTCCCTTCCCCCGGGATTTTGCCAGTCCTCTAGCCCTTCGTTATATCGAGGTTCCACTGTCTATTTCATACCGCAAATATCACCAGACAGGAGTCCGTCGGACAAAAAAGGGTCGCGAACCAACGAGGCGTTGTTGGATTCCAAGACGAAAATTCCAAAGTCTCCAGAGATAGAATCTAGAATTAATGAATCGAGTCGAAATCCAGCGTGTCAAGTGCCTCGGCCTTGCTGGGTCGCTTCGATCCCGGCTTCGTCTTTCTTTACTCCGGCCGCAGCGCGTGAAAGCTTCGAGAACAAATCCACATTTACATTCAACGTTAGGGGTGGCGAATGGTCCTTCAAACACCATGGGTCTCGCCGAATTTCACAGCTCTCGCAATCTCGTTTTATTAGCTGTTATGTGCGTCTCGCAGTCTCGATTTTTTCCAAGCCAAGAACGTCTCGAAGTAGCGATTTTCTTATATCTTTATATAAGCTTAATGACGTCCTGAAACGTCTCAGAATCTGAACGTCTCGAGCTCGCATTTAAACCACTTTGAAATCTCGGTCTCGTCATTGAAGAAGTCAAAATGTCTCGGGCTCGCAAAGAGAAACGCTAGTCTCGTCTTCTCGCAGAGTCTCTCATTCACCATTCACCACCCCGTGCCCCTAATGTTTGTGTTTGATGATCGCCAACGCGCTGTTTCTTGTCACAATAATAGGACCTGTCATTTTTTACCAATCAGAATGCAGCTGCGCTCGTGGAAAACGGAAAGGCTTACATGATTTGACGAGTCACGACAGGTTCGGGAAACGAGCCCGCGCTCCTCCCCCGAACTGCTGGATTTCCAGCCTCTGTTCGGGGAGGAACAAAGAGAGCACCGGACGTCTAGTGATATATAATAAAACTGATGAATAGAAAAGAAGTTTAAACAAAGATGAAGATGAGTTACTTTTTGAAACAGCGAACTCTTTTAACTAAAGACACGGAAAAGACAGTAGTGAATGAGAATGCAAGAAGGCAATTGTTTAAATCTTCCGTAACTAAATTTTCTCAAGAGGTTTTCCGCAAACGCACGACTATTTACAATAACGTTACTACTTACAATTACTATATTCGCTAATATAAATTCAGAATTAAAATATAAAATATTCCTAAGAGCACGACTATTTACAATAACATTACAACTTACAATTACCATATTCGCTAAGATAAAATCAGAATTAAAATATAAAATATTCCCAAGAGCAACTAGTCTTAATATTAAAAATTTGAGTTAGAAAATACAGTTCATCACACTGGCACCCTGTAAACTCCACACCCTTCAAACGAGAACGAAACTGTGCCAAAGTGGTCGAGAAGTTGGTGATAGTTGGTAACTGGTTCCACATGTGGACAATCTCATACAGAAAGGAGTTGTGCACGACTAGGCTGTTATATGATGGCTGTACACCAGAGAGCCACTACCTCGTAGATTACAGCTAGTTATCCTAGGTGTAACGACCTGAGAAATATAATTTAGGCCATCCAGTCTAAAACACTTAAAAAATAAAACATGATGAGCGATTGCACGATACGTCTTTGCTCAGGCGTGTCCATAGCAACCATAGCTAGGCATAGATCACAGGTAGTCGAGTTACCCAGGTTTAGTAACGACTTAATCGCGTAGTGATTGGCACGTTCGATGGTAGTTTTAAAAGATTTAGATATTCCCAGCAATAGCGGGCAACAGTATTCAATATGTGGTAACACGTAGGGCTTTATGCAGAGAGATCATAACGTCAGATGGAACTAAGCGTTTAATCCTACGTAAAGCAGCTATCATAGCATATGCTTTTTTCAGCAGTATCGTAACATGGAGCATAAAGTCCCGGTCCAAATTTTAAGAGTTGCCTCAGTTTCAATGGACATGTCATCAACTAAAAATTTGAATGTATAACGAGAACTACCCAGCTTCAATGCCTGGGTTTTAGCAGTCTTAGTGGCGTTTTATCGTTGTTTAGATAAAAATCGTAAACTTTGGCAGTATTTTAAAGAAGATTTACCAAGAAACGGCACTTGAACTCTCAATTATCAGATTACAAGTTGAGGTGTGCTTAAGAGTCGAGACAGCTGGGTCGCAAGAGGGAAGGTGGTGTGAGATAAATGAGAGTTGAACTGTGTTTGCGATCAGCCGATCTAAAAAATTAAAGTAACCATAACTCTAAGCTTAGTGTTAACTCACTAATCAATCAATCAACCTTTATTTTAAAACGATAGTTTTCAAAGCTACAAAGCCTGTGGGATCATTTAACAAAGGATCTAATGAGCAAAAAAATTTATAATTTATCTCAAACCTAAGATATGTGCAATAGTTAAATTTAACTAAACTTCATGCGGATTGCTATATTTTTAGGGTCAATATAAACGTTATGAATAAAGGAAAAGAACATCATTGGATGCTGAATGCGCATCTGTTATTCAGAACAGCAGCCGTCGTATTTTCACAACTTTCTGCTGGGATTTTCTGGGACTATACAACTGAGTATCACCAAATAGACATGAAGATATTTGATATGTACATGACTTACATGTCATCTATACAGGTTATTTTGCTATGATAATTTTTGGTTGAACGAGTGGATGGTAAAGCCTTCAAGTGAGGAGAGCCATTAGCCGTCTAACTCTCCTGTTTAAAATTGTCCACGGTCTTGTGGATGTTGATAACAAGAATTAATTTGGTCGAACGTGGTCGCCACACAATCTATAGAATACGTGTACCACTATTGAAATGTCGAGACATAATAACTGTTATAGATCCTCTTTTTTCTACAAAATGTTTAAACAAGCAACCGCGAACGATGGTCCTGCTGGTAGACGTTGGATCAGCAGTGATCTAACCGGCTTCACATAGAAAATGAAGAAGAAAAAAGCAAAAACCGACACAACGTAGGATGATAACTTACAAGATGTTAAATGATAAAGATAATAAAGTACACCTTTTAAAGGTGTACTTCATTTCGGCTGGCTAAACCAGCCTTCTTCAGGTACAGTGAGAATTTTAAATTGGGAGGTGTTTTTATGTAATATATCTGCGTAATGCCGGAAATCCGTAAAAACTAATTGACAGTGTAAATTTTAAAAAAGATAAGCATATTTTAAAATAAAATAATGAAATAACATAATAAAAGGAAACAATTTAAAAATATTTTTCTTCGCGGACGTTGAGATCATCTTCCCACGTACCATCCCAGAGTGGAACCATCTACCCCGGTATATTTAGAGTGCTACCTATACTGTATGCTTTAGAGTATCCGTTCTATCAGTTTCGTTATGAAGCAGTTGATAGTGAAACTCATGACGTGGTTATGATAATGCCTGGGAACGACAAGCTGACACCCGCCACGAGAACAAAAAGGCGGGAAAATATGGGGAACAGAATCTTGGTCAGCATCCAAGTCGATTCATCGGATTCAGTAAAAAAAATCTGACACTGCGCATTCAGTCATTCTTTAAAAGAGACTCGTTCCACGGCCATCACTTCCTCGCACCACAAACGTCGGGAAGACTGGACACCAGCTAAGTGCACTAAGACGTCTGGGATTGTTTAGTTTGCCTTGAAATAACCTTCTAGACTAAGACAAAACTATGGAACCTGCCAAAACCCGTCAATTTTGCGATGTTAAATACGAGCCAAACCTCTCACGAGGGGAACAAATACCAGCTGATAACAAATATTTCTAATCTACGAGAATGTAATGGGCCCATAGTTTTCGCCATCTTTAATTGGATCAAAATCTTAAAAGATCTTTCGACTCTCTCGGCTGCAACAACTGGAAAGGTGCAATGCTGAAAGTGATAAAGATGTAGCTGTAAACCAGAAGTTGATTTTATTGATTTATTCGAAAATTTAGAAGATCCAAAGCCGAACTAAAGTTAAATTTGGCAATCTATTTGAAACTAACCTGCGATCCGGTGTTCTCTTTTGGACGAACGTCTACCGCCCCTCATCAGCGATGTTTAGATTTATCCGGACACTTACGCGGCTTTTGCTTGTTTACTTATAGTTGAAATGTCGTTGGCGAAACGCAACACATCGCGTCATGCAGTGTTATTTTTGCGATTACTGCTTAACCGACAGATTCATTTATTTTATTGAAAGTGATTAAAAGTGTGGGAATAAACAAATTATTCTTCCATTAGTTTGCATAAAGTGCTCCTGTATATCGTCAACTGATGTACACAGTTTCACGATTCTTGGCAAACTGAAAAGTTCTACAAGCTCCGCACAAGAAGAAGCGACTGACGGTGGGAGTGAACGTGTCCAGTGTCAAGAAAACGACGGAGTTTCACATAAAAAATTAGTACCGAAAGGTATATCAAGGAAAACCGGCGATGGCTATAAAGTCTTTCTTCATCTGCTCTTTTTTTGAATATTTCTGAATACAATTTTGAAGAGACGAAATTATAACTGGACTAATAGCAGCTAAAAAATCGCTGTTCACAACCGCGGCATCTGAATTACATTCAATTACGTAGTCAGTATTGGAACGGGGTGCAAAGATCTACGATGAAACTGGGCGCTAGCCTGAAATGTGGGCAGCCTACTAGCTCCCTGGGGATTTGGCAGAGGGTGAGAGATGAATGATATTCAGGGGCGCCAAACCAAAATCTTGCTGAAGCGGATGTTCAGTTAGGTCCCAGAACTTTCCAGAAATATCATAGCCTGCGAAATTAACGCGGACTATTTCCGGATGTCGCTTGTCTTTGAAGGCAATGCAACTGCGTTCGCAGGCTAGAAATATCATTATTTCGATGCGAAAGACGTTTTCACTATATGAAAGAGAAAGGAATCGAAGATCATAGAATAGGTCGAGAATTCGAAGAGAAAGGTAAGCCAACATTTTGAAGCTGTTTCATAACTAAAGATGAGGCTGAGGCTATGAATGAGCACAGACTGAATGACAAAACAGGAAACTTGATCTGACGAGCCATAACTGAATAGCCTCGGAATCTAGTCAATGTTGAAATAGAAAGCAAGTTTAAATAGGAGATGAGGAGAGCTACTTTAGGAAACAGCGAGCTCTTTTTGCACAAATGAGAAGAAAGGGAATTGTTCTGAATGGGCCTATCCACACTAGTGGACAAATTAAGAATACTCTTAGGAAAAAATCGATCAAAGGACAACATGTCTAAATAACCAACATTTTTGCCAGTGCGGATGTGCCCTATCTATTTCACAATCATGCGGAAAATGGTTTGATTAAACTTGATATGTGGTAACGTCACTCGTATGACCTTACGGTGAGGCCCCAAGGAAATCCAAAGATTTCTATCGCGTTTTCTTTAATCCTCAGTTGTCAGACAGGAACACACAAAATGGCTGATCAGCAATTCAGAGCTCTATCGTCGTGTTTGATGATTGGGTTCCTCGTGGTTGTAGTAACAGCAGGCAACACTCATACGAATGGTAAGCGAGAGTTCTTGGTTTACTTCATTTATTTTATAGTTTATAGTTGTCACACGAATCTATGAACGCAACCCCATGAGTTTTATTTAAGAAATAGAAAACATGTACCGTGTTTCTATCGAGTCATATAAACACGAGTGGAAGTTTGAGAGAACGAGAAATGTTGTGGGTGAGGGACATTGGGAGGGTTCCAAATAAAGTCGCCAAATATCGCAACAATTCAATAGGCCGAGTCGAAATTCGAAATGTCATACCGAAACCATTACTCTGTATGTTAAGTTTAGAACAAATAACGCGGAAAGAGCAAATAGGAATTTGTAATTTTCGATTTAGACAAAATAAACAAATTAACTTAATTTGCTTATTTTGTCTAAATAAGTAACATCCATCGGCGTGTTGACTAACAATTAACAAAAAAATATCTTACCCTTTCTAATGAGAAACTAGAAAAGGCTCGAAAAAGGTTGGAGGACTTGGAGGATAATTTTTAATACCGTCCAAAATGTTAAAAAACCGCATCCGGCAGGTTCGGAGAATACCGCAATTCCGCAGTTCGAGATTAAAACTACCGAAATACCGCAAGGGAAATTGTCCAATACGCAAATAACGCAAACCGCAAAGTCTTCCTTCTATGGAACACGAGCCGATAGGCGAATGTTTCCACAGCTTTTTCGAGTTTTCGAGCAACTCTTATGGTTCTCGCGTGCTCTCCAAATTTCCCGTGTGCATCCATAACTCCATATACGCACGCTAAGCGTGAACCAGTTCTTTGGTAGGAACGCTCCATTTTGAACCAATCAGCGTGCGTATTTTCTTGGAGCTATTTTCTAAAATAGATTGTAACACAATCTGTGAACGAGACCGATTATTAAACAATCAGAGCGCTGACATCTATAAAAAAAAATCGACAACTTGACGTTAGATGTAGTTTCGTTTATAACAAAAAATGGCAAACAACTATTTATTTCTTTGATAAATAAGAGATTCGTAAAACGCCAGAAGTTTATAACAAAACACCTAATAAGGTCATTCGTGGATTTCACTTTCCGGGGCAGAAGATGGTTCGCCCTTTCCAGAATCACTGATCGGGCTCTCTCTAACCCTCAATCCCCTCCGGTTTCCAGACCAAAATATCACTTCTTGCCTTACCTTATATATACAGGTTGCACAACAAAAGGGAAAGTGTAGTTAATTATAGTTTTGGATAAAAGACACCCGAAAAGGAAAGATTCTGATCTAGAATTCTAGACCACAACAACATGGGAGAAGAGTTTCCGCATACCTCCCACCACAGTAACTTTCTTTTCATTTCCAATTCCTCTTATTAGGAATTTCATACTCGATAGTGGGTTCCGAATCTCCGGTTTAAAACTAATAATCGAGTTAAAATTAAAGTCAACTACTTAACAAATTAGTGGTATAAATTTTGCTTCACTCTCTGCGTCAGTCAACAGATTCAAACTGTACATAATCATAATCGTAATCATATCGCGTATTCATAGCTCTTGTGGACGAAAGCGGAATATGTCAGTGCAATTCGACTAGAACTGTTTTTTCAGCTATGCAAAGTGGTTCTTACTTTTGTAAGTCACAGTCACCACAGTCTGTGGATGAAACCCTCATTTGTAATGACTTAGTGACATCGACATCAGAATCAAGCAACAGCTGCATGTACAAACATAGGCACGCAGGGCGTGCAAGAGTTACTTTTTTGTGAACTATAAGTCTCGGAGATAGCAGCATTCATGGAACTGTTTACAGTAATGATTTGGTTGATTTGACACGTTTTTTGGTTGCGATGTACAGCAAGAAAGAAACTGGGAGTTTATGATGTACATACAATGTTACATCGGTAATGGTAAGATAACTAAATAGTAAGCCATAAAATGTTTGACTGAAGAAACTACAGTAATCTGACACGTCTCTAGATTAATGTAGATACCATCTTATTTTTCTAACAGGCAATTTTATTCGTTCTTTGATACAACCCACACTGTGATTGGTCGGACACTCGCACATGCATAACTCCCTCACTCACCGATCACGTAGCCCTTCCCCCCGGCGGGGGGACTCCCTTATATGGGCTGTATAGGTCTGTGCGGCCCCGAAGGGTATGGTTTTTCAGCCGTTTTGGTCATAAATAGGGTGTCGATTTTAGCTGATTTTGGCCATTTTGGTCATAAATAGGGTATGGTTTTTGCACTCTAGCCTTGATATGAGTATGCTTTAAGAAGAAGCCACTTTTTCATCATTATCGAAAAGAAAATCAACAAAAGCCCTTCACAAATTTATATGTTTACGGTAATTTAACATTGGTTTGAACTAGGGAGCTAATTACAACGCAGGTCTGAAACAGGGTTTTGATTTGAGGGTCAGGTCGTAAATAGGGTTTCGAATTTTTGGTCAGGTCATAAATAGGGTAACGAATATGGCAGATTTTGGTCATAAATAGGGTAAAGGTTTTGGTACGCGGGCCACACACTCCCGACCAATTTTTCTGGGAGTACCCCCTCGGGAGCCCTTACAGCCCCCAAGAGGAATTTTTGCTCCAAAATACTCAAGTAAGAGAACTTTTCGCATTTTATACGAGTCGTAAGTTTACCCTTTTTACACAACACTACTTCACCGAAAATTGAAAGAAAGAGAAAAAAAACCTCTCTGGCACTTTGAAAGTCTGATTTAATTGGATTGCACTTTAACTTGGTGCCACACAGTCTTCAAAGAACATTTGAACAGTTTTCATACTTTTTACCTTTAAAAAATATCGGACTGAAAAGAATGTCATAAAATGCCCATCAAATAAAAATATTAAACTGCTACTGCAGAGACGTAAAAACCGTCCAGAAATAAAAGCTTCTTTTTTGTTTAATATCCCGGGAACAATAGCCGATAACTTGTAAGCTCTAATTGAATTTACTCCCACATGAAAAACAAAAGTGTCGAGTTACCATTTGTAACTAAAAATAGCAAACATCTCGTGGGAACAAGTGGTGACGATTAGTCAGCTCTAATTGAATTTACCACCTTGTGAAAAACAAGAATGTCAAATTACCCATTGTAACTAAAAAATAAAAATATCTCGCTATATTTGCATGCAATAAGAACAAAGCAATCGTTACCTGCACTTACTATTGTAAACGTTAGAACTGCTTCAAATCTAAATAGTCTCGTCTCCTCTAAAACATGTCCTAAGAACTAGAACCGACGATTCGTGACCTCTAATTGAATTAACTGCTTGTGAAAAACAAAAGTATCAAGTTACCCTTTGTAATTAAAAATAAAAATATCTCGTGCCATTTGCCTACTACTAACTCATGAACTGCTTCAAAACTCAAGACTCATCTCGTTCATAACTAACCACCATTACACTGAAAATTATGCACTCTAAAACAACCCAATGTACGTAACTGTCACACTTCCGTCCAAACCGGACTAAAAATCGCAAACCGGCAACATAAACGTCACTCTTTATTTTTCAATTACCAAAGTCCTTGTGTTTATACATACCTTGTGTTTCTCACGTACCATTTACCTTTACAACAAGAAATTTGATTGGCTGTTCATAGTAGATCCAATCTGATTGGTGTGACATACATACATCTCTCACTCACTCACTCACTCACTCACTCACTCACCCATTGACCCGTCCATAACATACCCGACGCGCCGACTAAGAGGTATTTTTTTTACAAAAAAATAACTCAAAAAGGATATACACACTAGAACTTGCAATGAAAATAAAAGTTGTTTAAACCTCTTCAAATTCTTGAAAGTATTTGTCTGGTCACTAACTACATGCACATGTACATTTAAGATAACAAATTTATTTCAAACATTCACAGCTTTTATAACCTCTTGTAGGAGACTATGATCGTCTCTGGCAGTCAACTAGTCACCTTAATTTGTTGCAGATTGTTCTCTAATTTTTGAGTTATTTTTTTGTGAAAAAATACCTCTTAGTCGGCGCGTCGGGGTATGTTATGGACGGGTCAATGGATGAGTGAGTGAGTGAGTGAGTGAGTGAGTGAGTGAGTGAGAGATGTATGTATGTCACACCAATCAGATTTGATCTACTATAAACAGCCAATCAAATTTCTTGTTGTAAAGGTAAAGGGTATGTGAGAAGATTTGATCCCGATACAGTTTAGAACGGCCATATTTATTCTTCTATAAAAGAGGAGGGAGTATTCATATATTGGGCTTACTTCGACATTTTCTGTGGGTTAGGCTGAGGAGTTTAGTTATGAACGAGATCAGTATGCAAATGGAACGAGATATTTTTATTTTTAGTCACAAAGGTAACTTGATACTTTTGTTTTTCACAAGGAGTAAATTCAATTAGAGGTCCCGAATAGTCGCTTCTAGTTCTTAGGACATGTTTTAGAGGAGATGAGACTATTTAGATTTGAAACAGTTCTAATGTTTACAATAGTAAGTGCAGGTAACGATTGTTTTGTTCTTGTTGCATGCAAATATAACGAGAAATTTTTATTTTTTAGTAACAAAGGGTAATTTGACACTCTTGTTTTTCACAAGGGAGTAAATTCAATTAGAGCTGACGAATCGTCACCACTTGTTCCCACGAGATGTTTGCTATCTTTAGTTACAAATGGTAACTTAACACTTTTGTTTTTTATATGAGAGTAAATTCAATTAGAGCTGACAAGTTATCGGCTATTGTTCCCAGGATATTAAACGAAAAAGAAGCCTTCGTTTCTGGACGGTTTTTACGTCTCTGCAGTAGCAGTTTAATATTTTTATTTGATGGGCATTTTATGACATTCTTTTAAAGGTAAAATTATGAAAACTGTTCAAATGGTCTTTGAAGACTGTGTGGCACCAAGTTAAAGTGCAATTTAATTTAACTTTCAACGTGTCAGAGAGGCTTTTTTCCCTTTCTTTCAATTTTTGGTGAAGTAGTGTTTTTGTGTTGTGTTGTGTAAAAAGGGTAAACTTACGACTTGTATAAAATGCGAAAAGGTTCTCTTAACTTGGGTATTTTTGAGCAAAAATTACTCTTGGGGGTTGGAAGGGCTATGTGATCGGTGAGTGAGTTATGCATGTGCGCGTGTCACACAAATCACAGTGTGGGTTTTATCAAAGAACGAATCAAATTGTCTGTTAGAAAATAAGATGGTATCTACATTAATCTGGAGAGGTGTCAGATTGCTGTAGTTTGTTCAGTCAAACATTTTATGGCTTACTATTTAGTTATCTTACCATTACCCATCTAACATCGTATGTACAGCATAAATTCCCAGTTTCTTTCTTGCTGTACATCGCAACCGAAAAAACTTGTCAAATTAACCCAATCATTACTGTAAACAGTTCCATGGATTCTCCTATCTCCGAGACTTCACAAAAAAAAAAATAACTCTTGTACGCCTTGCGTGCCTATGTTGTACTCTAGCTTCTAGCTACCAGCAACAGAGAGTGAGCATTTCTGCGGCCTCTTGTAAAAGATTGTCTTTCAACCACTTTTTGAATGTGCATGAACTAAATCCATTTCTGTCTTACCACATCTGTAGATTGTCTGTCTCCTCTGGGAATGGAGGATGGACGCATTAAAGATGATCAACTTAGAGCTAAAACCATTTTAAATGATTAAAGTCAGGCTGCTAATGTTATATTGAATCATGAGGATGGCAACGGTGGATGGTGCCCTAATCATTCAGCCGTGACCTGAAATAACCTTCTGGGACGTTCTATTTTTCATGTAATAGTCTTCTTCAGAAACCTTAAGAAAATGCTAAATTTTCTTCTTTTGAGAAGATTCTGGAAACTCCAGGTGTATTTAGATAAGAGAGCGAGTTTCGTCCCTAACAAGAGGGCTCTGAAAATGTAAACTAGTTGTTAGATGGTAAAAACTGGTTATTTCAGGCATCTTTCTTCTTTTTAGAGAAGCGTTTCCTCAACCCAGCCACCACTTTCTTTGCCTTTCCAGCGTGGGGCGGTTTGGGGATATTCCAAAATGCTGACTTGGCCTCAGAATCTCAGAAATCCCATTACCCAGGACCTCAATTTTGATAACTTCCCGGGGGTAGAATGCCCCCACGACTCCCTTTTCTAAAATCCTGTATCCACCCCAGTCCGCTTCCTTTCATTAGGAATTTCGTACTCAGTTATGGGCTCTTAATCCCCGGTTTAAAACTAATAACCCTAAATGAGCAAGTAGTCTATTTCGCAACGCTCCCAAAAAACGGCTGCGAAGTATGCTATATTTATTAAGAGACTTGATTTCGTCTAACTGTAGAAAAAAAATCCTTGAAAAATCCTGATTTTGACACAGTAAAATTTTGAATGGCTCCACTCTCTACCTCAGTCAACAGAGTTAAGGTTTCTTTCTCGCGTGCGCGGCTAACAACTGTTGCGTCATGATGAATGAAACAAAACCTCTGAGTTGCGTAGCTCACCTACAGAAAACGCCGGACCATGGTTTGTTCGAACAATGCAAGTCGAACCTCGTGAAAGCGACCACTCAAAGTATCAAGCCTAGGTGGTCGCTTACGAGAGCTTAGACCAAAGTGGATCAAAATTTTGCCTCATTAGCATATTGTAACTGCAGAGACTTAGCTCATGTTTCAAACATTCTATTCATGTAAAAAGTCAATTTCGAGAAAAAATCCGGTTTCCCATTGAAATATTTCCGTCTCTTGTACTACCCAGGAATACGATAATGTTACAGCACTCTATTATCTGTAAAGTGGTCCCTTATTGGAGGTTAAAAACAAAAGAAAATTTCAAACTCTTAGCTCAGCTCTAAAAGTGGTCGCGGTCGCTTACGAGAGGTTCAAAATATAGTGATTTGACTCGGAAACTTTTGGTATTTTAAAAGTCTGGTTGCTGAGGAGAGGCGGTCGCTTACGAGAGGTGGTCGCTACCGGAGGTTCGACTGTATTAAGTCTTACCCCCACCGAGTTATGTACGCAAATAGCTACATTTGAGATCACATCACAAATTTACCGATTCTACGGGTCAAAAATTTATTAAGGTCTGAATACGGTGTATATCCCAAAGATCGTTGCTAAAAATTTACTTTCTGTGAGCTGGTTTACTCCAATTTACGCGGGAATCTGTCCAAATTAACTCCCACCCTTCCCATATGGTGTGAAACTCCCGCCTTCCCTGGGCGTGGCAACGAGTAAAATTTCCGGGCTATGCCCGGGAGCGGGTGTTGATGTCTCTGTTTGATCAATACATTTATCTGTGACCAAAAATTATTCTATTCGGCTTATGTTTATTCTCGTGTCAGAAAGTTTGTCTGGCGCTTCAGGTCATTTTTTTTTCCGGAATACCTAAACAGGCATGTAATTCATCGAGATCTTGATTGGCGAATCTTAGTTCGGAGTGACAGTCAACGTCGTTCCAGTCGGCTACTGAGGAATTTCAAGTACGAAAAAAACAATGTTTTGACAAATAAGCTTGACAAAGCAGGATGAATTAAAGCGGCCTGAAAAGCTGACTGTTCTTTTTGCGTGGCTTGAACTCAAGACAGTTCTGGTTTGTTTGAAGCGCTCTCGTTTTTTAGATTTGGCAAAAGGATTGTTTTTAGGTATTATGTTTGTGTTTGTGTCTATGTCTATGTCTATGTAATATATCAAACACGAAACACCGTGTTTGACCGCATTTCCAAACACCGAGAAGAGAGTTGAAAATACGACGCGCAGCGGAGTATTTTTGACCAACTTCGAGGTGTTTGGAAATGTGGTCAAAAACGGTGTTTTGTGTTTGATATATCTTCTCAATCGAGACTAAAACTAAGGAGAAAACGGAGAAATAAAATCGTGAAAATCTATGCTAATTAAGATCAGATATCCAAACACCGTCACGGTCATGATTTCCTTTGTTTAAACTTCATGAATTATTAATGAGTTTGCGAAGTCTTTGTCTACAGTATGTCTATGTCTATGTCTATGTCTATGTCTGTCTCTGTCTATGTCTATGTCTATGTTTATGTTTATGTTTATGTTTATGTTTATGTTTATGTTTATGTTTATTTGTTAGATTTAGCAAAAGGATTGTTTTTAGGTATTAAACTTGTGTTTGTGTCTTTAGCTGTGCAGTAAATTGATTGGAGATATTGATAAATACAAAACGTTAAAACCGTGACGTTGTACAAAGTGCTGCTCGCTTGTTTATAAGTAACTACAGCTCGCGTACCCGGGGATAGTACTCATTTCAGTCTTTCCATAAGTGCTGCCCCTCCTCTTCCCTCTTCCCTACCTACATTGAGATGTACATTACAACAAGGGGGGTATTAACCAAAAAGGATGGATTCAATTGGGCAAATTTGAAAGGGTATTCGCACGTCGAAATTGACAACATCAGGTTAAATCTTTCAATATGAGTCGTTTTTCGATATGAGATATCTTTTTTTAGGAAGAAATCGCTTTCCCAATTTTTCACTTGATACTTCTGAGCTACTTTTGCCAGTTTTAAAATCCTGACTCATTCATGTTACGAGCAAAGAAAATGTACTTATTCCAATCTTAGAAAGGAGGACAGGAGCTATACTAAAAAAAAAACGGAGCATTTAATGTGTTACGGGGATAAACCTCGTTTATTATTTAAAATATGGGTTATAGGAACTCCTCCCTCTCTTCATTGCGGCATGACCAATACTGCACTCCCACTACTACTTCCGTTAAGCATAAGATGCAACTGGACAAGCTCAAGAATATCCTAGTGGACATTCTGTTCTTTTTTGTATTTCTAGAAATTGTTGGCTTGTACTTTCTGAATTTTGCTAATGACTTCAAACAAATACCGGTATTTTTGGCGCAGTTAATCGTAGGATAATACAGTTGTATAATTTATATAATGCTAATCTCCTTATTTTCATTTATTGTATTTAACGTTTCTGTGTGTGTTTAATTTAGTTAGCTACCGACTAAAAACTGTAATATAAATGTAATTAACTGGCAACCTAGCATTTTAACTATTTCAGGCTATCCCGGGTTGTCAGTTACCCTTATTTTAATTTTATTATTACACATGTATACTGCTATGTAATTTAATATATAAAAATAATGGATAAATAAAGCTGTTGTCATTCGTGTTCTCCTCCTTGTGATGACAGTTAAGCACGGCAGGCATCTTTTCAATAGAGATTGTTGGTTTATATGTCTCTCGGTCACGTCAGCATAACTAAAAACCATCTCACAATATAGGTTTTATCGTTATTGGAAAACAATTCCTATTTACCGTCCACCACACTTAGTTATGCGTTATTGTGAAAGTCATTCAGAGAGAATGCATGATGAGAAAACTAAGCACCGAAATATATATCCCCATAGTTTAAAATTTCTTACTGTTTTGTTCCTTCAAGGTGAAGTTTTTGGCTTTATTAAGGCTGGTTTTCACTAGCAACGGAGTAGTGGTTGGAGTCGTAATCAGACGCGTACAGCGATACGATCTGGTGAAAATCAAACAGACGGAATCGTTTGTGATCTAGTGAAAACTAGATTGTCGGAAGCAGAAGCGAAAAAATCGATCAATCACAATGCTCGATTCCAGGCCTTGCGATTGGTTCGTTCTTCTGCTTCTTGCTTCCGACTCCGATAACCTAGTTTTCGCTGGATCATAAGCGACGGAGTCGTAAATAGAATCGGGAGAAATCGAAACGTTCTGATTCTTCCGACTCCGACTGCGTCGAGCTTATGACTCCGCTTACGACACCGATTTCCGATTTTCATTAGGTCGTAAGCTCTCTTATGACTCCGTCGCTAGTGAAAACCAGCCTTGAGTCTTTATTCTGTGTAATTGTCTGCGAACAGACAATTTAAACGCATCTTTTTACCACTTTCACCTAACGGCACAAAAAAAAGAGAAGTAATTTATTCTGTTTCTTTTCGGAAGCGCGGGAGCCAAGGTGGTATCTTAATATATCGAAATTGACCCATTGAATCAAAATTGACGCGAGATCACATCTCACAAATGCGGAGGAGGCAAATGACATCCTCGAAAAGATTCATTCATTAACAGTTCTAATCGTCGTAATTTTACTTTCCCTACCTTTTTTTACTGTCATTTAGAATTTGTTTGCCAAGCTGCAGCAGACGTGGCTTTTCTGGTGGATTCATCCGGAAGCATTGGCTGGCAGAACTGGGTCAGGATGTTGCAGTTCTTGAAAGACATGGTAAAAGTTTTCAACGTCGGCCCTTATAAAACACACATTGCTATTGTAACCTTCAGCACCACCGCTGTCCTTGAGTTTAGATTCGACAGACTTAAAGGATCGCAAGTTACAGAGGCTGGATACTACAGTCTTATCGACAAAATCCGATTTCAGAGAGGCGCCACGTTTATTGACAAAGCTCTGATTCTTGCCGACCAACAGGTATTTATAAGAAGAGCTGGAATGAGACCAGAGCTCCCTCAGGTAAGGCCGAAGCAGTATCGGCTACTTAGCTAGGCTAGTTAATTTGCCGGTTATTTTGCTATTCCCCTTAAGTTGTGTAAATTTTAAAGATAAGCTTTCGGCGTAGTTACCGTACAATTAGGGTAAGGGTAAGGAGGGTTTGGCAGAGTATTTACAAGGAATACTCTCTAAAGCTATTTTAAGATCTCTGTTACACAGTCGTCCAGTTAACAAATTGACGTCAGTTTTTCATGCGTCTGTCCTGTTATTGATCATCAATTTCGTCATAACATTGTCAAAGTAACTGTGGCGAAATTTTGTCAATAACAGGACAGACGCATAAAAATTTGACGTCAATTTGTTTTTTACGATAACATATTCAAATTGTCCGCTCTCCTCGCTCGTTGACGCATCGCGTAAATTGTAAATTCATGCGTCTGTCTGCTTATTGACAATTATAAAATAACTGAGATATTACGCACGCTCTGATTGGTCAATAATGTTGCTAAACCTATGTTCTATTGTACCAGTAAACCACGGTTCCCGATCTATGGCAGCTCTACTCGGGAACTAGAGAACTCGAAACTCTAGCGATAACAAATGTAATAAACAGTTTTGGCTTTCACTGGCTGAGATATCAATAACACGAATATCTTTTCATTCAACTTTTTTTCTTTAGCAAGAATGAGTACAAATAAGATTGATTATTATTATTATTATTATTATTATTATTATTATTATCAACATATACATGGAAATTTGTAATGGTAATAAGACTGAGTGGAGTCCAATTCGGTCTGTTATCATAAGAGTGATAACAAAATCGCACGACAGCGCAGGGGGAGTCCGACTTGTTTATCACGAGCATGATTACAGGCCGAATTGGACGACACGAGAAAAGAAGAATAACCAAGTTATGAAACGAAGGGAAAATTTCCATTAAAATACCCATAAAGGAGAGGTAAACATTCTAAGGCCACCGCACCTCCTACTGGCAATTAGGCGCCAAAAACACAAAAGCAAGCGCGCGCACGCACGCACGTAACTACAGCTTTGAATGTGATTGGTTGATTTAAACTACAAATTTGAATGTGATTGGCTTATTGATCTGTCCAATAACAAACTGTCCCATAACAACTTGGCTAGTGAATTAGTGGAAAATAGGAGTTTTTTAAACCAATCTCAATTTTATGATTAGCAAGGAAAAAAAGGATCAGAAGTTGGTCGTCATATAAAGCTTTATCTTTTTTCATAAGCTCGGCTTTCAAGCAATAGTTTTCATTTAGCAACGGCATACGTAAATAAATTCTGAATAAATTTCGGAAGTAGCGTTTCTGTAACTAACCTAATTCCATTCGCGAAACTTTGGAAAGTTATCGTTCAACACTGCTTTGAATCACTTCGCCAAGCACATGAAGTTTGGACTACTTGCACACTTTTCGTACAGCCTTTTACTTTCGTGATCCCTGCATTTCCCCGTCAGAATACTTTTTAGTTAATTAACACACTTTTGCCTTTCACCGATAACCTTTTCCTTTCCTTTCTTAAAACCTTCTTAGCGTCAAATGTTTTCGTCGCTTTGCTCTGCGGATTTCGTGTCCGGCGCAGAGTCTGTGCTTTCATTCTTTCAGTCGCTGTGATTGGTTTGTCGCGTCATCTTATGAATTTGATGAGAATAAGCAACTTGATCAAGAAGGTACAATAAATTTTCCTCTCATTGACAGATTTCATAAAAGCGATAGACCACTCTTTCTATCGGTTTACCGGAGCAATAAACCACTTGGGATGTTGGGAGAACACTCGAAAAGCTTGTAAATCACGAGCCGTTAGGCAAGTGATTTACAAGCTTTTCTCGTGTTCTCCCAACATCCCGCGTGGTTTATTGCGTCAGTAAACCCTTAGAAAGAGTGGTCTATTGAGTGGTACTATGATCAAACTTTTACCCCTTGAGTTTTTTAGGTGTATCCAGGAGCCATAATCGGGGACGGAGACCGTAAGTCTTGGGATCCGCGCGCACCTATGATATGGGACAATTTTTCTATTTTTAGAACAAATTGTGCCATCCTGACAACATATATTCGCACGGATCCACGCGCATGTCGTGGGTTCTCGTGTGGATGTTGTCACATTGCGTGATCAAATGGTTAGAGTTGCGAGATTCGGAGCGACTTCAGAATACCCTGCCACACACGCCCTCCTTAAATCTACTGCTCCGGTGGTGCTTGGTCCGTACTCGGCTAGTGAGTCAATATGTATTGACTCAGTGTTAAACTGAAGTGCTACCGCGGTCCGCGGTCCCGTAGTGTTTGGCTTTGAACAGGGGCACCCAACAGATCGTTTCGGTAAATTGTCTGTTCGGAAGGCCTTTAATCGCCACTGATTTTCTTAATAGAATTGTCACCTCGAACTTTCGTGATATGAGAAATTTAATGTCTGTTGTTCTCAGATTGTTAAAAATGTCGTTTTGGGTACCGAAAAAAGGTCAGCTATCATTTTCGGAAAGGCGATAAGACCTAAGGTTTTCGGTAAATGGACAAAAAAGCCCTAGTAAATTCGAGAATACTCAAGTTCCCCTAGAATAACCGAACAGATAAAAGTTTTTTAGCGCGACCTAAAATTAACCTACAGAGCTTTAAAAGTACTCCAGATAGCCTAAAACAGCGTTTAAAAGAATTCGAGAGAAAACGGTCGTTGGGTGCCCCTGTTCACAGCAATTCCGTTTTGGTCGGCCATAATTGATCCCAGTGCAAAAGTATATTGTCCACAAGTTTTTGGCTTCGTGTTTACAAAAGCCGATGCCTCCATTGGCATCGCGATATAATTATATCAAGGACATCTATTTGTTGCTTACAGGCAGCAAATCGTAGGAAGGTTTTCTTGAGGACATTTAGCAATGGCTGGACCGTACACATTCACGATAATTAATGCTCGTCAAATCCGAGGCCTACAAGAATCTTCCAGGTTTTCAAATTGATGTTTTGACAGTAATTGCGTTTTTCGTTTGGTTTTCTTTTTCGCAAAATGACACTGACTGTTGGGAACCAAGCACCAACGATGTATCATTAAAATAGGGAGCCTTTCTCACGCTGACCTTTCAACTTTTCGTTTCGACGGTCTTTATTTACTCGACACATTCAGTTGAAATGCACGTCAAAGAACGGCATCCGGAAAGCACTGATGTCCTCAAATTCTGTCAGTATTCATTTATGATATATAGTAAGCTTTGTGTTGATATAAGTTGACCCTTTCACTCCCAAGATTTCAATATGAATTCTCCTGTCTACCATACATTTCTCATTTTGTTAGTTCTGATAATTTGGTCTTAAATCCAGCAATATCCCTTACATGTGGTTGACATTTGTCCTTAATTGTTCTCGTTTAGGAGCGACTCTCTATAGGAACCGAGTGAGATTGACAAAATGTGGCACAAGTTTGGATAAATGGACCCCATTGATATTTCGTCCAGAGATAACCCATGGTATGCTAAAAATCGTGATATAAGTTTTAGGTTCTAGAGTTTTTACATTTTTGAGAAAATTACGAAAAACCGTCGACAACCCGTGAAGCCGAACGATCACAGAAATGAGGTCAAATTAATTTCACGATCAGATAATCGAACAGGCGTGAAGACGCATAGCAAATTGTGGTTTTCTTAGTTTACAATTTATTTAGGAGGCATTGCTAAGCTGCTTTGATGATAGTTTAGACTTACAATTGTAATTCCGAATTCCTGGAGAGCAAGCGAAGAGAACCGAAGTTTCTAGACTTTGAAAATCAAAAATTCCATACCGTTTTCAAACATCTCAAAACATACTCGGTATTATGTAGAATTCTTTCAAAATTCAATTCTAGCAAGTTCAAGAGCTGTTTTTGAACATGATATAGTTTTTTTCTTGGCAAAAGTTATTTCTGAGGCGAGCGGTCCCATGCAAGTTGACCCAATTTGACCTTTCGAAGAGATTTTGTTTAATCAGGAAATGTAAACAATTCGACTAGCCTTAGCTCGCTTTCTGAGCAAACCATTGAAAAACCCTGCCATTTCCCATTAAAGCTACCCAGTAAACCTGAGATAATACTTCGATGACGGCTTACCATCAAAATGGGTGTTTGAAGACAAATAATTTTGATGTTCTCAGTTAATTTTTCCATTGCTTTCTTGTTGCCGCGCTTCATAATTTAGGGTCATATCTTGACATCGAGCTTGTACGCCGGTTCCAGGCTAAGCTTGTGCAGCACTCTTCCGGGAAAAAAAATCCATATGTTCCAATATCTAACTCTCAGTGAACAGCCTCGATATTCATTTAATTTCTTGTCTAATAAAAAAATTCCTAAGCGCAAGACGTAAATCTCGGTCTAGTGAGTGTAACGCAATCTTTCCTTCGTCACTTCCGGACCAAGTGATTAATTTTTTTTCTGACGGGGGAGGGGGAAAGAA
The DNA here is from genome assembly GCF_042242905.1 of Orbicella faveolata. NCBI lineage: Eukaryota > Metazoa > Cnidaria > Anthozoa > Scleractinia > Merulinidae > Orbicella > Orbicella faveolata. The sequence goes on along the minus strand of NW_028301558.1, from coordinate 6,868,204 downwards.
GTTTTCCTATGTAGACAATTTCTTTTTCTTGTTGATGTTGCACGCAATGCATTTAACGGTTCATTACATGGCCACTGCAACAATTTAATTAAGATTTTCCATCGTGATATAAACATACACAAGACTTTTTCACGTCTTTTGTTCAAAATATTTAATACAGTAATTCACTCAATTGCTTTCGCTCAAAATAAGTTTTTCTTTCAATTTAAAATCGGACAACGTTTTTCTCCTTAGCGCACTCAGCTATTGCTCAGCTCAGTGGGTAGTGGAAAATAGCTAAGAGTTCGTAACCACACCATATTCACTCCCCCTAGTCCCCTACCCCACCCTTGTGCTAACTTTGAATTTAAAGTGAGTGAAAACAAAATGTATTTGGGGTAAAGGACGGCCCATTACACTTTTTTAGAACTTTTTAGAGGTAAACAAACCGTTTGCCACAGATCTATTTGCGTTTGGTAATAATCTGCTTTAAACTTAGATCTCTCTCGATAGCAACTCTCAAAACAGTTTTACGTGCTCTATGCTCGTTCGAAAAGAAACATGTCTTGTGCGAACCCAAAGGCAAATCATTTCCAGTTTCGAAAGGGATAGTTTTCGAAAATCATATAAAAGCGTGCGTCTACTTCTGCATCAAAAGATATCTTGTTGAGCATAATTCCTAAAAAGTTAGATGCGCCACGAAGGGGACCTATTTGCGTGCTCACCTGCCATGGGCAAATTGGTAAATACAATTAATACAAATTACAAAAACTCGTTTTGCGGCCAGTAACTAGCCCTTTTTCAAATATACATTACTATTCCCTTTTATCTAGCTTTAGGAAATCATTAGCAATGGACCTGCCTAGGCATTTGACGTTTGGAGCTAAAACTAGACAGGATTTCTAGCTTGTTGCACAGTCACTAGAAAATGGGAAAAGTAAATGTGTTGCGTGTATATACACCGATTCAAAGTATTGTATACAAAGAACTCTCCTTCGAAATACGCTTGTGATTACAAATAAAAAAGTTACAAAAACACTAAAACGAAAACATTGTATGTTAGTAAGGAACAAAATGAAGAAATGAGCAAGAGCAAGACAAAAATATCCATGCGGATGTATTTGCGGCACGTGATCACTTAGATGTAAAGATTGCGTGACATCGATCTGGGTCTATTTTTCAGTTCAATTAGTTCCTTAACTTCTTGCCTCTTTTCATTAGAAATATTCAATAAAAAACTCAATACATACCCAGAGGATGCTTTATATGTAAGACATGGATCCAGGTCCCGCAAAAATATTGCACAAGCCAGAGAAAGGTGAAAATGCCGTAGCCATATGAAAAGGCCGGTGGCTGAGCACGGCAGCAAGACACAGGAAAATTAGCGAAGAACATCAAAATTATTTGCCTCCAAACACCCATTTTGATGGTAAGCTTTCATCGAAGTATTATCTCAGGTTTACTAGGTAGTTTTAATGGGAAATGGCAGGGTTTTTCAATGGTTTGCTCAGAAAGCGAGCTAAGGCTAGTCGAATTGTTTACATTTCCTGATTAAACAAAATCTCTTCGAAAGGTCAAATTGGGTCAACTTGCATGGGACCGCTCGCCTCAGAAATAACTTTTGCCAAGAAAAAAACTATATCATGTTCAAAAACAGCTCTTGAACTTGCTAGAATTGAATTTTGAAAGAATTCTACATAATACCGAGTATGTTTTGAGATGTTTGAAAACGGTATGGAATTTTTGATTTTCAAAGTCTAGAAACTTCGGTTCTCTTCGCTTGCTCTCCAGGAATTTGGAATTACAATTGTTAGTCTAAAACATCACCAAAGCAGCTTAGCAATACCTCCTAAATAAAATTATAAACTAAGGAAAACCATAATTTGCTATGCGCCTTCACGCGAGTTCGATTATCTGATGGTGAAATTTGACCTCATTTCTGTGATTGTTCGGCTTCACGGGTTGTCGACGGTTTTTCGTAATTTTCTCAAAAATTTAAAAACTCTAGAACCTAAAACTTATGTCACGATTCTTAACATACCATGGGTTATCTCTGGACGAAATATCACGGGGTCCATTTTTCCGACCTTGTGCCGCACCTCACGCGGTGGTTAGGGAGAGTGGCTCTCAATACCTGTTCGCTTGACGATAATATATTGATATTGCGAGGAGAAAATACTTGTTGGTCGCACATGGGGAGTGCAAGGACAAAACAAGAGAACTTATATCCTGTAAGCCTTTTTGCACTTTAGCATTATTTTGTCATTAGGCAAGGAAAAATATACCGGTATGTGAGAGGTTAGAAATGGCTGGTTCATGGTCTAGCAAGGTCTTAAATTATCTTCTGTTAATTTCTCTCCTTTTATACACACAATATTTAAGTTCAACAAGGTATAATGTTTACTGTTGTATTCAGTCTATTTAATGGACCAGTTGACTCATGGCACAGTGCCTTATCTTGATATGGTAATGTTGCCAGTTGTTTGAGTCTAAGGCCTCTTTTATCAGGTCTGGTCTACATGCTTTACTGTATCCAGCAAGTTCTAGAAGACACTCCCTTTAATGTTTGCACAATAAACGAAGGTAACATGTGGTCACAGAGGCCCACCCAAAAATATTCCTGAAACTTTTCTAAGGAACAAGTTAAAGCAACAACATAAATACAACACCATAAATTACACTGGTTTTTTTTTCAATTTACAAGTAAACTTTTAATTTCAAGAATGTGTGATGCTCCTTAACAAAAATGTAATTTAAACACAAATATTACAATCGAAGGATCATGAAAGACCATGATCAGACAGATATAATACTATAGGAGTATTACAAGTATGACAAAGGTTGCTGATCAATAAAAAAATACAAAGCACTCTATTGCAAAATATATTCCAATATGTACATAGAAATATATATAAAAAAAGAACATCTTTACTGTACCCTATGAACTCTTGCTAATTGCAAACTTGGTTTCACTGGAAGCAAATCAGTAGCAGTTCTTTTGATTCTTTGCACGGTTTTAATACCATGTGCTAAGGTAAATACTGTGCTTGTAAAGCTCTGACTAAATTTCTATATGCTCCCCTCTCTTCCTGTATTTTTAAAGAAGCTCAGTCACAATATTTTGAGTTATTTTGGCAAATCCCTTTAAACTGAAGGGGAGCCGAAAATAGTAGTTTACTAAAACTAAAGAAAAACACCAAAGAGATAATAATAAACCATAAAGGAAGAAGAATAGTTGAGGATTGAGAAGATTGACATAGATTATGAACGACAAACTGGACAAATTTAGGCTAATCTTTTGAAGATGCGCAAACCGTGGCATAGCTCCTTTAACTTGCTAAAGAATGGACCTTGGTGAACTTTGTTACAACATCATAATCAACCTCTTGGATGGGAAGAGAGAACTGGACTATTTTTGCAAAAGATTTTGCACAAATCTGTAGCCCCTCCCAAGTCTGGTTATTTAAGAACTACTGTTTTCGCTCCTGTTCCACCAAAAGCTGTTTTAAGTAAATGCGCAGGATCTCAAATGAAATAGACAGGCCTCGTGTCCATAGCATACCCATTTTCAGTTTTAAATATAAGTATCCCTTTAGGTACACCTGGAGGGCAATGAAAGCAGTAAAATGTACGGTGTGGAGAAGCACCATCCCATGTGCTAGTCAAACACTAGTGTTCATCATGAAGGGATGTCAACTCCTGTAGAAAGAAAAACAAAATCACTTAATTTGTTGCAAGGCTAATATCTCTCTCCTCTATGGAAAATATGTTGTACCCTCTACCAGCCAAGCGAATTGAAGCTACAACAACAACTGGCACAAAGTCCCTGAGCCTTTCGCAAAATTTAATTGTATTATATTTATGAGCTTAAATCCTCGAATTTTCCCCAGGAAGCGAAGTTTCTTCACATATATCTTTTGAGAGCGATTAGCTGATTTTTGGCTCAGACATCGTCCAACTATTTGCATGAGTATGCATGTTCGAATCATCATGCATGTTCGAACAAATACGTCAACACACTTCAGAATTTACAAGAATTTAATCTCTGACTTTAGACGCTAGAAATAACATATCAGCGCCGAAAATATGACCAAGCCACAATTTGAAGTTTGAATTAAATTGTAAACGTTATAGTTTACTTTTACAAGCCGAAGAAATATGAGAAAAATGAGTCAAAAAAATTATGGGTTTATGCTGGAAATATGACAGTTGACCATTTTTTGATGCAAATTTCGGCGTCCCGAGAAAAAATAAATTAAAACCATAACATCATACTGTTACCTTTGTCATCCGTGTGTGGCTTGGGCGGGTTGGTTTGGGCAAAAAAAGAAAATAAGGCAGTTAAATATTTATCAATGTGTTGCAACTAACCGAAAACACAAACACTCGTGGGTACACAACGGTAAATTGTCCTATACTTACACCATTTTGTACGGCATAAATTGCCACTAGGTTCCACCATGTTGAAATATGCCCTTAGCCAATCAGCGTGTTCAATACACTACACGTGACCTATAGTTTCCAATCCAGTCTCTTCTATTATGCATGGTACAAGTAGCTCATTTGCATATTAAACCCAGCGCGTGCAGTTTCAATTGCCAAAAAATCTTGACAAAGATTTCTTTCGTTATCTTTTGTGCTGAGATGCTGCAACAATTTTCACCAACGCCAAAGGCTACTAACATCATGCGTGTGTCTTCGACATGGTGAAGTTTTACACTGCGAAAATAACATAGACAAGGAGTTTTGATAACTCGACCAACAAAATCGAAATCGTCATTCGAAGTTGATTAAAGAAAGCGTCATCATAACTTTGCTGATTATTTCTGCTGTATTCACATATTTTCAGCTAAACTTTTAATATGTTCTCAAACATTTGTCAACCTTAAACGTATTGAAAAACTATAGAGATATTGTATGAGTTCGATGAACGTTTTCACACGAAAGTGCGGAAGTCCAATTTGTCATGTTTACTGACTGTACAAAACACGCATCGGCGGTCCCTCTTATCCATCGACAACAGACAATTTATTGGATTTTTACACAAACAAAACTGAGCAGTATCTACAGACGTAAACTTATTGGGCCTCGATGAAACATCAAGCGTTGCTTACAATTCAGGCGAAACTCAAACTTACAATTTTATTTTACTTTTCGGTCGCGATAGACTCTGGCGAAATCCCCGCAAGCGTCTGGTAAGAGGAGGGAAACTTTGAAGTTATAAAACACCGCTATACACCGAATGCAAATATCGCGGACCGCTCGGTTGTCGCCCGGGACGAGTCGCATGCAAGCGAAGCTAGTCAGGCTTTGATGTTTTGTTTTAACAGAAAAGTCTTGCTTCGCCGTCGATCTGGTCTGTTTTTGTTTCGCCCTCCCTATAAGTTGTTGTGTTCCTGAATGCCACCAGAAGGAATTGAAATCTTCCACAGCAGAGAAAGTGGAAAACAGACGAAGGAAAGTAGTTCACGATCGCCGAGGGAACTGTTAAAGTTTGTTCCTTCAGGCTGGGAGATCTTAGAAAATGTGTAAGCGACCGCATTTAGCTGTAAGTCGTTCTCATTTGGCTCAAAGCATTCACTAGATACAACTATGGGGCCTGTTGAAGTTCATTCGCTTGGTTATTACACCGTAGTGTTTGTTTCGTCCGATTCCGTGCGAGTGGACGCGAAGTCAACTTCTTCCTTTGAGACAGAGGATGTCTTTTAAGAGGAGCTTTTCTTTACTTTGGGGAAGGTACTGGCCATGTAAATCGTGTTGGAACACCACCAGACACCACATAAGCTCGTCATTTGTAAGATTTTTCCAAGATCTTCTAATGTGAAATGTAGCGAACAAACTTTAGTTCCTGAGGCGATCCGTCTCAACGAATTGCATTGATCCACTATTTTCCCTAAGCTCAAGAAGCGAACGGTGGATAATTTATATCCCTTCTCGTGGCGTTCAGAAACACAGCAGCTCGTGGCCACAGCTAAATAATACAGACCAGATCGACGACGAAGCAAGACTTTTCTGGAGAAGCATTGTCAAAACAAAACATCAAAGCCTGACTAGCCTCGCTTTCATGCGACTCGTTCCGGGCGCCGACCGAGTGGTCCGCCATATTTGCGTTCGTTGTATATCCAAATATATCCAGCTAGTTTTTCGCTGTGTTATGGAAACGATGTTAATCTTCATTATATGTGAAATTTAGAGTGGAGTAATGCACGGAGTTCTTGTAAAAGAAGCAGCGGAAACCCCAGCCCCAATACTAGAAATGGCGCGCGCTTACGGTCTCCGTCGCGATTATGGCTCCTGGTGTATCACATAGAATTCCATGAAAGAATAAAAGCGCCATTTACCGTTTTCAAATATCTACATTAGTTCCGGAGATTTTTAAGTTTGAAAAATGTGTAAAATATACAAATGCGATGACTGATGACGTCATACACTCAACCCAATATTATTTTAAGTATGTAAATTTGCAGCAGAATCCATTGAAACTTGGTAGGCTAATAGTTCTATATAAAACACACCTACGGCTATAAAAAATTCTGTTCCCATGGCAACTCACTCTTTTCTAGTCCCCACCCACTTGATTTCAATATGTTACTGATTTTCAGCTTAACATTAAACGAGGCCAAGAACTCGAGCTAACATACTTATATGCTTGCTGGATCGTGCATATGAAACACCATCAGCAAATATCAAAATAGATCGCCAAAGATGGCCATAAAAGCCTTTAAAATTGGGGATGTCTGGAGCCCAGTATGTTGTCATGGTAAAAAAACTGTTAAGCTCGTATTGTGGAGCACATTTAGTAGAGTCTTACTGCAAAAACTCAAGCATTTCTGAAACATCATATTTGTTCAAAATTTGGTTGAGTGTATGACGTCATCATTTGGCCAATTTGCATATTTTAAAAACTTGAATATCTCAGGAACGAAAAGAGACATTTGAAAAGAGTAAACGGCATTTTTCTTCTCATGCAGACTACTTGCTTATATTTTAAAATGGCTTAGATAGGAGAGATACGATTTTCGTCATAGTACCACTTAAATGAAAATTAGCCAATGAGTGCGCGATAATTTCAGCGGTTATCTTAAAATAAATAATCGTACCCTGCGTTGTGCGTAGAGGCTTTGGTGAAGGATGAAAAGCATTTAAAACTGCTTAGGCTGTCCACGTTAGCTCATTTCGCGTAACAGACAGGCCCCTTCTAGACTCTCCTGGGTTTCTGAAGCCGGGGGTAAGAATACCTTGAGAAGGATTACCTTGGTAATAAGGCCTATATAACTCTCTTACTCTTCATCCTCTCTTGGCTCAAGTCACGCCTAAGAAGTAGAAGGACAAAATATTAACTACTAACTAACCGAGAGAGGGGGCCGTACAGGGAATATTGACCCGATGTCGTATTTGTACGGAGCTGGATGCGCTCGGTTCGTACAAAAACGACCGAAGACCAACATTCCCCAGTACGGCTCGAGCAGGCTAGGTTACATAGTAGTATATTATATGACACTCGGGTTATGGTTGTTTTTTGAGTTTTCCGGCTTTCGAAAACCAAAAAATCACGGCTTATGACCATAGGCGTCACCATAGTATGGCAAAATGCCGACCAAACTGAGAGCCAATCAATCTTAAGACTACCTTGCCATATAATAATGGGGAAATATTTACAGGCTTAAATCTCTTTGGCAGATTGCGATTGTTATTACTGACGGCCATCAAACAACACGCAGAGTTCCATATCCACAGCTTACTGACGCATCTAGAGGACTTAAATTAAAGAAAATCCAGGTCTATTCCGTTGGTATTGGACACATTGACCGTCAACAGCTGGAGGACATAGCCAGTTCAAAAGACAAGGTGTTTTTTGCTTCTAGTTTTGCAGAACTTGCACCTGTGGCGAAGACGATTGTGCAGAACTGCTGTCTAGGTAGGCTATCTTCCCCGATATTAGACGAATTCATACTGGTTGGGGCAGGAGAGTTCTCTGAAATTCACAATATCCATTCCTCTTGAAGATTATTTCCAGAGAATTCAAAACTCGTATCATTTTAATGTTTCATTTTGCATGATAGTTTCAGAGGAAATTTTTAGTACAGTCTCGATTTTCCACAGATGTCCATGTAAACGACACTTTGCAGTTCAATAATGACACAAAGACGGGAATCAAAACACGGTTAGTATGACTTAAACTTGAATAAACCTCAATGGTGCCATCTCCAACAGGGCTATGTTCAGTAACACTTTCTTGCAAGCACACAAACAATAACCACGAAGTATTGGATTACGTCCTTGGATCACTTCCTAACGGAGGAAAACCGAGTCGTTTTTCCGCATCTAACTTCAACAAACTTTCTGTTCCTTCGCTCCACAGCAGTAACACCTGTGTCCCAGCTCATCCCAGTCCACCATCGCGAAATGCCTGTAAGCAATACACGTACGGAGTGAAGGGAGAGTGTTCGAAGATAATTGGAAAACGCCTCATCTATGGCTCGCTATCAAACCAAGAAAAAAAGGAAAAGGAAAACCTGCTGAAGACCTTTAAAAATATCATTATAACGGCAAAGGGAGGTGTACGTAACAAAGACAATATCTCTGATAAATGTCTTCAAACTGTAGAACTAGTTTATTGTAACCACTACTTTAGAAGATGCGACAATACCTCCTCGAAAATTCTTCCAGTACCGGTCTGTAGGGAGGCCTGCGAGGTTATGGTCCAGCAGCGTTGCGAGGAAGAGTACCGCAGGGCTCGTGAAATAAAAAAGTTATTTGAAGGGTCAGAGGGCTTTAGCTTTGACTTGATTAACTGCACGACGCTACCTAGAAGAAACGGGGGTACCATCCCCGAGTGTTATTATCCGAGAGAACTAGAAGGTAACTGTCTAGCTGATAAATAGCGGATTAGCCAATATAATAAAGGAGGGATAAAAGTAGTCATACGGGGCTGGGACACTAATTAATAAGGGACAATCTCGAGCATCTTTTACATTACACACTTAAAACCGATTATTTTCTGCATTTTCCTAATTCATTCGTTATGCGACAGTGTTGCAATAGGTCGCCTTAATATCTTACCTGCGTTTGGTCGGGCCCTTAAGGTGTTAAATTTCTCTAATTTTTGTAGTCTAAATTGAGACAGAAAAATTTAGGCTCTGTTTTGAAAATGATCTATTTGTGACTCTTTTAAGAATACGTTTATGACTTTCAACCTGAATTTGGGAATCACATGAAAAAATCTTTTCTTATTTCTTGCTACAGAAAACGTACGCAGAGATGACTTCAGCGGTAAGTAGAAGTTGCTTGAACGTTTTAAAATAGCCATTTATTTGGAGGCAGCAACGTTAAAATTGTTTATCCCTGTCTTAATAGACGCGTGTTCCTATGACAACGGTCAGTTATACCGCGGAAATATATCAGTGACACAGTCAGGTTACACGTGCCAGTCCTGGACTTCTCAGTGTCCTCATCGGCACCACAGAACACCACATAACTTCCCTGAATTGAACAACGCCGGCAATGCATGCCGGAACCCTGGTGGTCAGGCCCCTCACGGCCCATGGTGCTACACTACAAATGCTTCAGTGCGATGGGAATATTGCAACATCTCAATTTGTCATCCAGGTAAGGTTATATAAATTCTCGATCGCAATCAAGTCGACATCGCTTGTATTTCTGAGAGTGCGCCTGACGGCAACGTTTTGTTCATTTTATTGTTAATATTAAAGGCCCTAGGTTACCTAACTTTAAGCAAGCTCAGATGTTACCAACTGGTTAGGAACAGCGTAAATTTTACAGCAATTATAGTTTAATTCGATGCCAGTACCTCACTTTGAGTTTAAGTTTTAGCGGAGCTCCTGCGCGCTGAAGGCGCGCGAGCAGAGCACCATTCCTTAGAAAATTTGGTAAAGCCATCAAGCCGAGAAAACTTGGTTATGACGTCACCGTATGAGCGAGTGAGCAAGCGAGCGTCCGTCCGTCCGTACAGACTCTGGGGGAGGGGGAGGGGAGTCTCAAGGTAACCCCAACGGGGGAGCTCAAGAATGCCATCTTTTCTTGGCGGGATTTGTAAGAAAAGAAAACTCATTTCTATTTGTTATGTCAACAAAAGATAGGGGAGGTTGGTCTAACGTTTTCAAGATAGGGTTTAACTGAAGCAGAACGTGCAAGAGAACGGCAGAGAGCAAGAATTAACAGGCAATTAGAAGTGATGAAGAAGATCGCGAAAGAGCGGGCCAGGGCTACAAAGGGGGCGAGATAGAACGTGCATTCAGAAACAATGAACAATGCCATGAATTAGATCGAGTCAGGGTTAGAGAAAGGAGATGAAATAATACCGAACTATGCAGTGAAGCAGAGCGAACGAGGGCTATAGAAAGGACGCGAATTATCCGGAAAATTGTCTCAGAAGACTACAGAACTTCTCAAGTTAATTCCCGCGCCGAGATAAGCAGCCGTGCAAATCACATGATTCATCATTTGATCAACAAGTTTCGTGTGTTTAGAGAAATTACAAAACGGTAAACATAGAGGAAAAAGTGGTTGATTCGTTGATCTATCAAAAAGATTAGCTCAGTTCAGTCTTCACAACTTTTGCCGGAAGTTTCTGCTTAGAGGATTCACACAGAAGTGAATCTGCGGTAAGCGATTGTGTCACATAACAACTTTCATCGCGCTTTCCACAAAACTTATCAAGTTGCGTCGGCGAGTTTTTAAGTCTTCCTGATTTAATTGAAACAATGCTGTGAAATATGATAAATTTCAAACAACAACACGTAGTCGTTTTGACGAAATTGTTGTATAAAGTTGCATAACGTAATCAAATAGTTTTGTGTCGTTTTTCGCCGTCTATCGATGACTTCTCTAAAAGTAATAAAACTGTATTTGTAAGTACTGCCAGACGAGTTTTGAAGTTTTCTTTGTGTTAGCAGGGACAGTTGCCTCGTCTAAGATTGCTGTAATTTCTTCTTCTGTTTACGGTTGGAAGAAAGAAAACTATCTTATGCTTTAAAAGCGAACAGGATTTGCTATGTTTGACAGTTTTTGACGTTCGTAAATTGTGATGCATATTGCGCTTCACAGTGTGGAGACTTCCTCGTTTTGTTCAAGTTATTGGGTTTGGCGAAACGCTTGGCTGAATTTCTTTTAAGCCTCGGCCGATCAAATGACTATACAAAGCCGTGGGCAAAAATAATATTCAAATCAATATTACCCTTAAGCGCGCATAATTATTAAATGTAAACTTGAACACCGCAAGGTCTTTGAGATTTTGGACGCTTTCCGGCTTCTAAATTCATTTCTTGGCTTTACCGGGAATAATAATCAATCTGAAACGAATTTTCTGTAACATTTTTTTCATTCGGTCATCCTTCGTTGAGACGGGATTTGCTGTTTGATACTCAGATGGAGTGATATGCATTTGTGTTTATACGTAGATTTCCTCGGTTTGCTGCTGTTGTTGAATTCATGCGATCGAAATGTCGAGTAGATGATAAGTGTTGCACTAGACTTGCTTGCTGCAGCAAATCTATATACTCTTCTGAAACCTGGTAAATTGGTGTTATAGCACCTCAAAGCCCTTTTTTGCTACATGAGCTTTTTTTTGCTGCCACAATTAGTGACCCTGCATGCAAAGAAAGCTCTACATTGATTTTGAATTGTTACTTGATTCCATTAGTGCCACTGCATTTGGTCGGGGATACATGGTTCCTATTTCCCAGTTTTTTGAGGGGTTTATTTGTTCATCTTTGGTGCATGTAGGATATGTTGTTTATCCATTTAGCTGTAATGTTATTGGTGTGTCAAATAAAACATATCGTGGCTTGGCTAACCAAATGCATCAAAACTTCCGTGTGTATTCGATTTTCTGCAGTGAAGGCAAAATGATGTACATAATATTTAACAATTATACCCGTAGCCCTTGAGGGCGAAGGGTCTAATTGTTTTAGTATCACCCAACTAGTCGGACAGAAAAGGCAATAATAAAGTTAGCAAATGCAAGCTGAAGAAATATTTATTTGGGAATGAAACGAAAGAAAGCATCACGCTCGATTGCGCCAATTTCGCTACCCGAGGACTATTACTAATAGTCCTCTAGTAGCGTAGCCAATTAAAATGCAGAATTTTCGTTAGTCCACTAGTTGGGTGATACTAAAACTTATTATATCTCTCAGTTAGTACGCGCGTTGTGATTGGTCAATTTAGCGGGCCGTACTCTCCTGTACGACCCGCTATAATTTAACGTTGGTTTTGTTGCCAAACTGTTTCGTGATTTATCGCTAAGTGTTCTTTATTTTTATAGCAAGTGAAAGTTTATAACTTTCTTATACTCTAAATTGTGTAATAAAGCGTGCTAACGACTTAAAAATTATTTCAAACTGACTCGTTTTGCTTTCGAGGTGCGTCAGAAATTTGAAGCCTTTCCGAGTCCGCGTGAATAGAAATCGTTTCCGAACCCGTCAGGATCACAGTAGAGATATAATAAATATCTTACTAACCTCGTCTTCTCGGTCCGTACTGTAAGTTACGGATCCTCGTTTTTTCCCTTTCGATTTTTTGACCCGCGCGCTTCGCGCTTGGGCCATAAATCGAAGGGGAAAAAACTCGGTCCGTAACTTACAGTACGGACCTCGAACTCGGTTAGTAAGTGGTATTTACTTACAGTTTACTTATTAATTTTTGGCATAATCTAATAACAAAATTGATAATTAATGGGGTCACCCAGTTCCTGTTGTCCACAGTCGCAGTGGAGAAAAAGCAACACATCACTTAATTATTATAAAACTGGTAGTAATCGTAGATTAAAGAGTGCGTTCGAGTTTCAGTAGGCTTGGTATGTCAAAAAAAAAATTCTGGGGACAGCATTTTGTGCCTGAGCTGTTAGGTAGGCGTGAAATTGGTCTCCCTTCAGCAGGGGCGAAAACAAATGAATTGATCGCAAAGCAGGCTTGGTATGTTAAAAAAACAAAAATTCTAGGGACAGCATTTTGTGCCTAAGCTGTTAGGTAGGCGTGAATTTGGTCTCCCTTCAGCAGGGGCAAAAGTAAATGAGTTGATCGCAAAGCTTGTGCATACGAGAGGGTTTGTCCTCATTTATACATGTATTGTGTAATATAAGTTACGACCGGTCAGTAAAACACATGGACTGCAGTCGGGAGACTGCATTTAGTCCGCAGTCCCCATTTTATACCTGAGTCCGCGCGCGTTTTCAATTCAGTATGCCCAGTCCGTAATGCTTAGTCCGCGTGCCTGGTCTGTGTTTTATACCCAGTCCGCAGTCCGCAGTCCGCAGTCCGCAGTCCGCAGTCCGCAGTCCGCAGTCCGCAGTCCGCAGTCCGCAGTCCGCAGTCCGCAGTCCGCAGTCCGCAGTCCGCAGTCCGCAGTCCGCAGTCCGCAGTCCGCAGTCCGCAGTCCGCAGTCCGCAGTCCGCAGTCCGCAGTCCGCAGTCCACAGTGCATATTTTATATTGACCGTGTAAATCGACACCAACCAAGTTTGTTCCGTCGCTATGCGAGACGACGTGCTTTTAGTACCAAAACTAGGACAATTATTTACGAACACCACTTTGAATCGCCTTGGCTTTGGGGTAACAGCTACAGGGCATTTTCACTTCCGAAAACAATGAAACGGAGGACATGTTGGTGTACCAAAGCAACACTGTGGGAGTTGAACTATTTTCCTATGTAAACACTTTCGTTGGGTTTATGTTACATAGTTTGTGCACAGAAATCTAGGCCAGCGGAGTGAAACTCATTTCCTCCTTTGATTTATTCAGCAGAAAGCAGCGTTGGTTTCGGTCGAAGAGAAGAGGGTACACAACACGCACCCAAACTACAGCTTTCTGTTCGTACGAAAAGTCGTACACATTTCGTGAAGACATGTCTGCAAGGTTTTTAAATGCCATTAACACTGACTTCGAACTTTAAATACAAAACTTATCCGCTACAGTATTCAATAAGCTGCCTCGCAAAGTCGTACACATTTCATGAAGACATGTCTACAAGGTTTTTGAATGCCATTAACACTGACTTCGAACTTTAAATAACCAACTTCAGTTTCCGCTACAGTCCACTATAAGTTTCCTCGACACTCGAAAGTCCACAATATTGCGCAACACTCGAAAGAAAGCACATGCACGAACATGGGCATGACGTCATTCGCCACTGAAGGATTTTTTTTTGGGGGGGGGCCAAATTGGTGTCCCCAGATTCATAGATGTCGAATTTTTCTGCATTACGCCATTAGAACTACGTTTTGTCGAACGCAATTATTTATGGAAGGTTTCATATAAGGGACGGACCATAAGAAAAGTGATCGGGAGGGAGGGTGTGACTTTTTCAGCTAGCAGCAAGTCCACTGCCTCAGCGGGTTTTTTTCCCCGGGGCAAGTCCCCTCAGCAATTTTTTTTCGGCGGGGGTGGGGGTATGGCAATCTTAATCTTGACACTTGCCACAATCTGAATGCCTGGAATAGGCTTCAAGTACAAACAATATTTTTTAAACTTCCACACAGTCGTTTTGCTTTCCTGTCAAAATTTTACTCGGGGGAAACATAACCAAGTCTCAGACACATCCAAGTGCTATTGCCAAAAATGGGGCTGCATTGCTCTTTTTGTTTGATGTTTAGGGAAATATCAGTTTTATTGATTCATTGCCCTTGTACAATAAATTCATTCTTAGCAAGCAGTAAATCAAGAGTTCTGTGAGTGACCATCCAGTAGCAAATATGAGGCCGAAGGACCTATTGAACTGGGGGTCTGCCCCTCCCCGCCCCCCCCCCCCCCCAACAAAATGTTGCAAAACTGAAGCATTATTGGTGCGTTTTCCACGATTTTCAGTGGATAAATGCAATGTATTGATTTAACGTGAATGATAATGCGTCGTTTACATTGCCCGGCAAAAACCTAAAATAGATTGAAATTAGCCAATCAGTTAACATCTCCATGATTGTCTTTGATTGCATTGATCTTGGCGGCCATCTTAGGGGAAGTGTTACAGTTTGCCATGGGCGTGCACATCTGCGTCTACAATCGTCATTTGTCACTTCAGTTGTGAAAATCACTCCTATATTTCGAGGCTTTCAAAACATGGTATGTGCTTGCTAAAATGCCAACGAATCATGCAGGATGGCGGTTTATAGCACGTGTTTTTCTTTTCATTACTCTTAAGCCATGGTTATCCATAAGAGTTTTTCTGCCAGGGTGTTTTGCTACCAATGTCGATGTTGAAATTGCTATGCACAAAGTGTATCAGCCTTGAAAGGCCTTTTCTAATTAAAACTGCAGTATAGAGTGGCTGCCAAGGTGCCATTCAGGCAGGTACAGCTTGTAAGCCTGGCAGTGCAATTCACTCTGCAGGAATTTTTGAACCATTTTTATTCTTGCTTGTTTTTGTCCCTCACCCCTCCCCCTCTCCCTCACCGCCATCACTTTCTAATGGTAAAGTATTACTTTTTACCAGAGTGATTTTGTCATCATAAATGTTGCAATTTTGCAGTAGGGAAGGTATCTCATTATATTCCTGTATGCTGTTTTTAATACTGTACAGCTGTCATACATTCACCTGTACGTCTTAACAGTCACTTTTGGGAAGTGTACTGAGGCTATGTAGAGTTCCTATAATTTTTTTAAAAGGTAGTATTAGCATATACTATGAAAAGGAACTGAACTATTGCTGGATGTACAGCATAAAGACAAATAACCATTCAAGACTATGTTATAAAATACATGTAAAAATTCATGCCACTGCTAGGTCAATTTCAAACATCGTATAAAGATGGCTGTATCATAACTTGTTTCAGAAAAAAATGGAAGGAAGGACAATAAATGCATTGTTTAAGGTTACTTTATATCTCTAGATATGTCTCACGTCCAAGCGAAGTAATACCTAAACCCCTATATCAAATTAAAGCTAATAGAGCTGCTTATCAAGATATACCAAGAATTTTTTTCACTCATCAATAATTCATAAAGAAAAACAAAAGAAATTAATGTGTAATGAGTGTCTTTATATCTGATAAAGACATTTTAACAATTCTGTGGTTATTTTATGAAAGGGCCATGAGAATGACTGTACGATCGAGTATTATTTGATGGGCCGTGTAATTTAGCAAAGTACAAAAACGTTCAGATTTCAATTCCACTTTGCTGGTAATCAAATTGAAAATGGTCAGTGTAAACCGCAGATTGCAGACTGCAGACCGGGGTAAAATGTGGACTGAGGGTAAAATGCAGACTGCAGACCACTGACTTCATAAGCATATATAGTAACACGATTTGAGGTGAAAAAGTCTATAGTCTGCTGTCCGCATTTTTATCGAATCATCTATGAATGGAATAGACTGCCAAGTCAAGTTAGAGATGCTGATGAAATATCTCTTTTTAAAAAAAGGTTAGAATTTTTCTCGGAGTATTAAATTTGAAAATTTTTGATTTTTTGGTTTATCTAGGGTTTTTTTATATTGTACCAGCAGCCATAATTGGGGACGGAGACCGTAAGTCTCGGGATTCGCGCGCACCTATGATATGGGACAACTTTTCTATTTTTAGAACAAATTGCGCCATCCTGACGTCATATATCCGCGCCGATTCACGCACATGTCGAGGGCTCTCGCGTGGATGTTGTCACGTTGCGTGATCAAATGGTGAGAGTTGAGAGATTCTCTTGCGTATTTTTAACGGCGATGGCAGGGAATAAGGCAGGGAATACGAACCAGGGCGCTCATATGTAGTTTTATGCTCTGAGCGAACGGAAAAGGTGGGTTTTTCACGGTCGAAAACAAGACTTCAATCTCGCGCTGAGAATGAATAATATGAAGATCTGCTCACGCTAGTTGTAGGCTTCCGCGTATGTTTTTGCGTTTGTTCTGACTTAAAAATATAGCAAGAAAACTCTCTACTCTGGTATCGAGTTAATTTGTGAGTTTCTCAGACAATGGTTAATCATAACCAAAACCTGTTTTGATGGTTTCTTATTGTTTCTGCTTGTTTGGTGAGTTTGCAAAAGATTTTGAAAGGAAAGTCTGACGCGTACAATTAGCTCATTTGCATAGTGCAGCTCGTGCACTTTCAGGTCCGAGTCGGTGTTTTCAATTGTCAACAAATCTTGACAAAGATTTCTTTCGTTATATTTTGTGCTGAGATGCTGCAACAAATTTCACGAACGCAAAAAAGGCTACTAACATCACGTGTGCTTCTTCAACATAAGCATAGTGAAGTTTTACACTGTGAAAATGAAAATAGACAAGGAGTTTTGATAACTCGATGAACAAAATCGAAATCGTTATTCGAAGTTGATTAAAGAAAGCGTCATCGTAACTTTGCTGATTATTTCTGTTTTATTCACATATTTTCAGCTTAGCTTTTAATATGTTCTCAAATATTTATCAATCTTAATCATATTTAAAAACTATAGAGTTATTGTTTGAGTTCAATGTACGTTTTCACACGAAAGTGCGGCGGAAGTACAATTTGTCATGTTTACTGACTGTACAAAACACGCATCGGCGGGCGCTCTCATTCATCGACAACAGAGAATTTACTGGATTTTTACACAAATAAAACTGAGCAGTATCTACGGACGTACAGTTATTGGGCCTTGATGAAACATTAAGCGTTGCTTACAATTCAAGCGAAACTCAAACTAGCAATTATTTTGTTTAGTTTTCGGTCGCGATGGACTGGCAAATTCCTCGCAAGCGTGTGGCAAGAGGAGCTAGGAAACTATGAAGTCCTGAAGCTCTGCTATATCTTAATATATCCAGCTAGTTTTTTGCTGTGTAATGGAAAAGCTGTTAATCTTCAACATATGGGAAATTTAAAGTGGAGGAATGTACAGCTCATGTAAAAGAAGCATCCGTCAAGACACATTTGGTCAGCGATATATATAAGCTTACAGCGGAACATACCTAAATTCGACACTGTCTTACTTCACTCAAACTGGAGCAGCTTACGACGAAAATACTTGAGCAAAATTCCAACAGACGTAAAAGCGTTGAGTTATGGGCCAAAAACATGAAAAATTTCGAGAATTTCGGACGCCATTTCCCCCGCGCTACATCCGCAAAAATCCTCGCAGCATGTACGCGCGTGTGCCGCAGGTGATGGCGCAATTTGTTCTAAAAATAGAATTATTGTCCCATATCATGGGGACAACCCCAATACTTGAAATGGCGCGCGCTTACGGTCTCCGTCCCCGATTATGGCTCCTGATTGTACATATGTATATATAGTTAAACATTTTATTCAAGAGGGTTTTCCTAATATGGCGCCTCGTTGCTTGGTTAACTCCGACGTGTTTTGCAGGGAACTTTCCACAAATTGGCGCATCAATGTTTTGGTTTCCAGTGCTCCTCGGCCCCTCCCTAGTGGGGAGAATCCGCTGAGTGATGTAAGTGCAGGAGCAGGGCTACGTGATTTCCCACGGATTTGTATAATGAACATTCGAAGAGATCTAGAGAGGTCTAGAGAGTGCTAGCCTCCCACGGAGACGCTCTTAGGGCTCGTCGAAGGAACGCGTGATGAGCCCTAGGAGCGTCTGCGTGGGAGACAAAGAGAGTGCTTGCCAGCTAAAAGCAATTGATTTACGTCGACCATCGCCTGAGAAAATCAATTCACGAAAAAAAGGAGTGGGGGTGGGGAGGCGAGGGGGTTCGGCGGCTCCGAAATCTGTCCGGTCCATGAATTAAGGCTCAATCTTCTTTTTCATTATCACACCATCATAAAGCTCTGCCAGGAACCATAATCTGCCAGGAGCCATAATCTGCCAGGAGCCATAATAGGACGGAGACCGTAAGCGCGCCATTTCTAGTATTGGGGCTGTCCCTATAATATGGGACAATTTTTCTATTTTTAGAACAAATCGCGCCATCGCCTGTGGCACACGCGCGTACATGCTGCGAGGATTTTTTGCGGATGTCGCGCCGGGGGAAATGACGTCCAAAATTCCCGAAATTTTTCGTGCTTTTGGCCCACAATTCAACGCGTTTATGTCTGTTGGAATTTTGCTTAAGTATTTCCGTTGAAGGCTGCTCCAGTTTGAGTGAAGTAAGACAGTGTCGAATTTATGTATGTCCCGCTCTCAGCTTATCTATATAGCTTGCCACACGCTTGCGAGGAATTCGCCAGTCTATCGCGACCGAAAAGTAAAACAAAACAAGACGATCTAAGATCGTAAGTCGGGCTGTAGCTACGAGTGTTGATCATTTGCGGTGCGCAGCGGTCTCTTTCCAATTTTACCGCCCAGTCGTTTAAGTTGCCTGATGAGTTTGGTCCTTATGGACTATACGAAACAGGACTGTCACAATAAAACAATGATTACTCCTGAAGCCTGAACTTTTGTGAAGCCTTTGTGTACTCCTCTGAGTTCATAATTGTCACCGAGAGGGTGAATGGATGGTACTTCTAATAATACGCATGTACCTGAGATGTAGCTTCTACGATATTCATCTCTTGCATGAGAATCAAATACCTTATAACTCCATTATCAGTATGATAGATACTGACACCAATACGTTTTATTGTCAGAATAAATAAAGAATAATTGTGTCACGAGTAATAAATTTCAAAAGCCCTGTCTTTAGACATACTGTACTGATGTCCCTCAATTATTGAATTACAGTGATTTAGATTACCAGTGCAGTCTTCACTATGATTAAGCTGGTAAATTATTTTTCTTAGGCATATAGCGATCTCCAGTCATTGACGGTAATTCTGTTTGCATTGAATACACCTGCCCTGTATATTGTGACAGTGTTGAATTCAATATTGATTACCATCTCCAAAATTTGTACCAGGGCTTTTTACAGCTATGCCCGAGCAGCTATGTATTCCTTTTATCTTATTGTAAATCAAAGCACTCAAACTCATAGCAACACATTGGTTTTCAGCATCTTCACCAAAGTACATAATGTCAACTTGATCACATGGTGCGCTGATTGTTAGAGCAGGATCAATACCATGTATAGGAGGCCCAGGATCTGTTTTACTGTTATTACACAGAGTAGCACAATGACACTTGATGATGTATTACAGCTAAACAAAGATAGATATTTGCCCAAAGACTCTTTACAACTCAACGATTTCAGATTCAGTGTTGACTGTGTAGAATGCCAT
This sequence comes from Orbicella faveolata, assembly GCF_042242905.1. Taxonomy (NCBI): domain Eukaryota; kingdom Metazoa; phylum Cnidaria; class Anthozoa; order Scleractinia; family Merulinidae; genus Orbicella; species Orbicella faveolata. Next base: position 6,848,130 of record NW_028301558.1, on the reverse strand, counting down.
TTCTTTCTCATCTTTTGTACAAACTTGATACTGTCATTATTGCTCCTAATTCATGCGATCAAAACTAAAAATCATAACCATTCAATACATTAAGTTAAGAATCTGGGATATGATAGATGATTGATATATAAACAACCTTGCCAAGAACTAAGTTTCTGCAGTTTTTCATTCGCGCGGTATCCGGAGAAGTGTTTCACCCAAATATATAGAGCTTTGCAAGGGGCATAAATATGGCGGACGTAAAGTCAGAAACATCTGTCATTGAGTTTTGCAATTGAAACGAAAAGTTATTGCTCTAGAGTTTCAACACGTTGAAATTAATACTTCTTCTAGTGCAAGAATTGTTCAGTCAGCACAAACTAAAGCGATAACTCATCTTTTGACCTACGCGACAGCCTTCTCAGGCCGGCATTTAGTGTCACGCAACGCAAAAGCGTGGAAACTCAAACGTGCCCTGTTACAAAACGAAGAACCTTGTCGAGCTAACACGTTGTAAAACGTCAAGTTTCTAAAGGGTCTTATATCTGATAAAACTAAAACTTCCGAAGAAAAGGAAATTTAATATATATATAATGTGGAAGGAAAAACACAAATAAACTACAAGTTCATCCCTACAAGCCTGTTTCGTGG